>NW_006409080.1:214162-225323 GCF_000296735.1 Chrysochloris asiatica
TACAGGGTCGCTATGGGTCGGAACCGACTCGATGGCACATAACAACAACAACAGATACAAGGCAGATGAGTTTAACATGTTCATTCAGAGAGAGCTGGCTACATGGATGATGAGTCCAACATTTCCATCCACAGAGAGCTAGCTACATGGCAGACAAGTCAAAAATGTACATATACAGAGAGCTAGCTACATAGCAGAGAAGTGAAACATTTCTATATGCAGAGTACTAGCTACATGGTAGATGAGTCCAACCTGTCCATATACTGAGAGTTAGCTACATGACAGATGAGTCCAACATGTGTATATTTGCAGGGCTAGCAACAAGGCAGATGTGTCCAACATGTTCATACACAAAGCGCTGGCTACATGGCTGATGAATCCAACATGTCCATATACTGATTGCTAGCTACATGGCAGACAAGTCAATATGTTAATATACAGAGATCTACCTACATGTCAGATCAGTACAACATGTACATGCACAGAGAGCTAGCTCCATGTCACACGACTCCAAAATGTTCATAAACAGAGAGCTAGCTACATGGTAGACGAGTCCAATATGTTCATATACAGAGTACTAGCTATAAGGCAGATTAGTCCAACATGTCCATATACTGAGAGTAAGCTACATGGCGGATGAGTGCAACATGAGTATATATAGAGCACTAGCTACAAGGTAGATGAGTACAACATGTTCATACAGTGAGAGCTGGCTACATGGCTGATGATTCCAACATATCCATGCATAGAGAGCTATCTACATGGCAGACAAGTCCAATATGTTCATGTAAACCTATATGGCAGATCATTCCAACATATACATGCACAGAGAGCTAGCTAGCTACATGGCAGAGTAGTCCAGCATGTCCATATAAAGAGTACTAGCTATATCACAGATTAGTCCAACCTGTCCATATACTGAGAGTTAGCTACATGGCACATGAGTCCAACATGTGTATATATAGAGGGCTAGCTACAAGGCAGATGAGTTCAACATTTTCATACACAGACAGCTGGCTATATGTCTGATGAGTCCAACAAGTCCATATACAGAGAACCAGCTACATGGCAGATGAGTCCAATATGTTCATATTCAGAGAGCTACCTACATTGCAGATCAGTCCAATATATACATGCACAGAGAGCTAGCTACATACCAGACGAGTCCAAAATGTCCATATATAGAGAGCTAGCTACATGGCAGAGTAGAACAACATTTAGAAATATAGAGTTCTGACTACATGGCTGATGAGTTCAACCTGTCCATACACTGAGAGTTAGCTACATTGTAGATGAGTCCAACTTGTGTATATATAGAGGATTAATGAAAGGCAGACAACTCCAACATCTTCATTCAGAGAGAGCTGGCTACATGGCTGATAAGTCCAACATATCCATGCACAAAGAGCTAACTACATAGCAGAGTAGTGCAACATTTCCATACACAGAATTCTAGCTACATTGCGGATGAGTGCAACGTGTTCATGAACTGAGACCTAGCTACATGGCAGAGTAGTCCAATTTGTCCCTATACAGAGTAGTAGCTACATGGCAGTTTAGTCCATCCTGTCAATATACTGAGAGTTAGCTACATTGCAGATGAGTCCAACATGTGTATATATAGAGGACTAGCTACAAGGCAGATGAGTCCAACATGTTCATACACAGGGAGCTGGCTACATGGCTGATGAATACAAAATATCCATGCATAGAGAGCTAGCTACATGGCAGACAAGTACTGTATGTTCGTATACAAAGAGCTACCTACATGGCAGATCAGTCTAATATATCCATGCACAAAGAGCTAGCTACATTGCAGACGAGTCCAAAATGTCCATATACAGTGAATAAGTTACATGGCAGAGTAGTGCAACATTTCCATATACAGAGTTCTGACTACAAGACTTATGAGTCCAACCTGTATATACAATGAGAGTTAACTACATTACAGATGAGTCCAACATGTGTATATTTACAGGGCTAGCTACAAGTCAGATGTGTCCAACATGTTCATACACAGAGTGGTAGCTACATGGCTGATGTGTTCAACTTGTCCATATATTGATAGCTAGCTACATGTCAGACAAGTCCAATATGTTCATATACAGAGAGCTACCTACGTGGCAAATCAGTACATCATATCCATGCACAGAGAGCTAGCGACAAGGCAGAAGATTCCAAAATGTCCATATACAGAGAGCTAGCCACATGGCAGAGAAGTCCAATATGTCCATATACAGAGTACTAGCTACATGGCAGATGAGTCCAACATGTCCATGTACTGACAGTTAGCTACATGGCAGATGATTCCACCATGTGTATATATAGAGGACTAGCTGCAAGGCAGATGAGTCCAACATGTTTATACAGAGAGAGCTGTCAACATGGTTGATGAGTCCAACATATCCATGCATAGGGTGCTAGGTACATGACAGACAAGTCCAATATGTTAATATCAATAGAGCTACCTACATGGCAGATTAATCCAACATATCCATGCACAGAGAGCTAGCTACATGTCAGATGAGTCCAAAACGTCCATATGCAGAGTGCTAGTTACATCGTAGAGTAGTGCAACATTTACATATACATAGATTTGGCTACATGGCAGATGAGACCAATGTGTCCATGTACTGCGAGCTAGCTACATGGCAGACAAGTCCAATATATTAATATGCAGATAGCTAGCTACATGGCAGATCAGTCCAACATATCCATGCACAGAGAGCTAGCAACATGGCTGACGAGTCCAAAATGTCCATATACAGAGAGCTAGCTACATCAAAGAATAATCCAATATGTCCATAAACAGAGTACTAGCTACATTGCAGATATGTCCAACATGTCCATATACTGAGAGTTAGCTACATGGCAGATGTGTCCAACATTAGTATATTTACAGGGCTAGCTACAAGGAAGGTGTGTCTAACATGTTCATATACAGAGCGCTGGCTACATGGCTGATGAGTACAACATGTCCATATCCTGAGAGCTAGCTACATGACAGATGAGTCCATCCTGTCCATATACTGAGAGTTACCTACATTGCATATGAGACCAACATGTGTATAAATAGAGGACTACATACAATGCAAACGAGTCCAACATGTTCATACAGAGAGAGCTGGCTACATGGCTGATGAGTCCAACATTTGTATATATAGAGGGCTAGGTACAAGGTAGATGAGTCCAAATTGTTCATACAGAGAGACCTGGGTACATGGCTGATGAGTCCAAGATATGCATAAACAGAGAGCTAGCTACATGGCAGACAAGTCCTATATGTTCATATACAGAGAGCTACCTACATGGCAGATCATTCCAACCTATCCATGCACAGAGAGCTAGTTACATGGCAGGCGAGTTCAAAATGTCCATATACAGAGAGTTAGCTACATAGCAGAGTAGTGCATCATTTCCATATACAGACTCCCAGCTACATGACAGATGAGTCCAACATGTCCATATACTGAGAGCTAGCTACATGGCAGAGTAGTACAACATGTCCATATACAGAGTACTAGCTGAATGTCAGATAAGTCAAGCATGTCCATATCCTGAGAGTGAGCTACATGACAGATGAGTCAAACATGTGTATATATAGAGGTCTAGCTATAAGGCAGATGAGACCAACATGTTTATACAGAGAGCTGGCTACATGGCAGATTAGTGCATCATTTCCATATACAAGGTTCCAGCTACATGGCAGATGAATCCAACATGACCATATACTGAGATCGAGCTACATGACAGAGTAGTCGAACATGTCCATTTACAGAGTACTAGCTACATGGCTGAGGAGTCCAACAAATCCATATAATGAGAGTTAGCTACATGGTATATGAGTCCAATAAGTTCATACAGAGAGAGCTAACTACAAGACAGATCAGTCTAACATACCAATGCACAGATAGCTAGCTACATAGCAGAATACCCCAACATGTCCGTATACTGAGAGCTAGCTACATGGTAGAGTAGTCCAACATGATCATATACAGAGTACTAGCTACATGGTATATAAGTCAAAAATGTGTTTATATAGAGGACTAGCTACAAGGCAGATGTGTCCAAAATGTTCATACAGAGAGAGCTGGCTGCATAGCTGATGAGTCCAACATGTGCATATACAGAGAGCTAGCTACATGGCAGACAAGTCCAATATGTTTATATACAGAGAGCCAACTACATGGCGCATTAGTCCAACGTATTCATGCACAGAGAACTATCTACATGGCAGACGTGTCAAAAATGTCCATATATGGCTAGCTATATGGCAGAGTAATGCATCATTTCCATATACAGAGTTCCAGCTACATAGCAGTTGAGTCCACCATGTGTATATATAGAGGACAAGGCAGATGAGTCCAACATGTTCATACAGAGAGAGCTGGCAACATGGCTGATGAGTTCCGCATGTCCATATACAGAGAGCTATCTACATGGCAGATCAATCCCACATATCCATGCACAGAGAGATAGCTACATGGCAGATGAGTTCAAAATGTCAATATACGGAGAGATAGCTATATGGCACAGTTGTGCATCATTTCCATATACAGTGTTCCAGCTAAATGGCAGATGAGTCCAATATGTCCATATACTGACAGCTAGCTACATGGCAGAGTATTCCAACATGTCCATATACAGAGTACTAGTTACATGGCAGAGTAGTCCAACATGTCCATATACAGAGTACTAGATACATGGCAGATGAGTCCAAGATGTCCATATACTGAGAGTTAGCTACATGGCAGATGAGTCCAACATATGTGTATATAGAGGACTAGCTACAAGTCAGAAGAGTGCAACATGTTCATACAGAGAAAGCTGGCAAAATGGCTGAGTCCAACATGTCCATATACTGAGAATTCGCTACATGGCAGATGAGGCCAACATGTTTAAACAGAAAGTTACATGGAAGATGAGTTTAACGTATGTATACATAGAGGAATAGTTACGAGGTAGATGAATCCAACATGTTCATACACAGAGAGCTGGCTATATGGCTGATGAGTCCAACATGTCCATATACTGAGATATAGCTATATTGCAAAATAATCCAGTATGTTCATATACAGAGAGCTACTTATATGGCAGATCAGTCCAACATATACATGGACAGAGAGCTAGCTACATGGCAGAATAGTTTAAAATGTCCATATACAGAAAGCTAGCTACATGGCAGAGTAGCGCAACATTTCCATATACAGAGTACTAGCTACATGGCAGATGAGTCCAACATGTCCATATATTGAGAGTTAACTACATGTCAGATGAGTTCAACATGTGTATATATGGAGGACTAACTGCTAGGCAGATGATTCCAACATGATCATACAGAGCGAGCTGGCTACATGTCTGATGAGTCCAACATGTCCATATTAAGAGTACTAACTACATGGCAAATGGGCCCAACATGTCCATACACGGAGAGTTAGCTACATGGCAGAGGAGCCCAACATGTCCATATACTGAGAGTTAGCTACATGGCAGATAAGTCTAACATATGTATATATAGAGGACTACCTACCAGGCACATGAGTCCCACATGTTCATACAAAGATCTGGCTACATGGCTGAATAGTCCAACATGTCCTTATATAGAGAGCTAGCTAGCTACATGGCAGAGAAGTCCAATATGTTCATCTACAGAGAGCTACTTACATGGCATATCAGTCCAACATATATGTGCACAGAGACCTAGCTACATGGCAGACGAGTCCAAAATGTTCATATACAGAGTACTAGCTACATGGCAGATAAGTCTAACATGTCCATATACTGAGAGCTAGCTACATGGCAGATGAGTCCAACATATGTCCATATACAGAGTACTAACTACATGGCAGTACTATGTAGCCTGCTCTCTGTGTATGAACATGTCATATAGCTAGCTTTCTGTATATTGACATTTTGGACTCGTATGTCATGTACCTAACTCTCTGTGCATGGATATGTTGGACTGATCTGCCATGGAGGTAGCTCTCTGTATATGAACATATTGGACTTGTCTACCATGTAGCTAGCTCTCAGTATTTGGACATCTGGGACTCATGAGCCATGTAGCCAGCTGTCTCTGTCTGAACATGTTGTACTCATCTGCCTTGAGTCTATTGCTCTAAACATACACATGTTGGACTCCTCTGCCATGTAACTAACTCTTAGTATATGGACAAGTTGGACTTAACAGCCATGTAGCCAGTTCTCTCTGTATGAACATGTTGGACTCATCTGCAATGTAGCTAGTTCTCAGTATATGGACACATTGGACTCCTCTGCCATGTAGCTAGAAATCTGTATAGGGAGATGTTGCACTATTCTACCATGTAGCTACGTCTCTGTGTATAGACATTTTGGACTCCTTTGATGCTTAGCTAGATTTCTCTGCATGGATATGTTGGACTGATCTGCCATGTAGGTTACTCTCTGTATATGAACATATTCTACTTGTCTACCATGTAGCCAGCTCTGAGTATATAGATATGTTGGGCTCATCAGCTATGTAGCCAGCTGTCTCTCTTTGAACATGTTGGACTCCTCTGCCTTGTAGCTAGTCCTTTATATATACTCATGTTAGACTCATCTGCTATGTAGCTAACTTTCAGTATATGGACATGTTGGACACATATGCATTGTAGCTAGTACTCTGTATATGGACATATTGGACTACTCTGCCATTTAGCTAGCTCTCTGTATATGGACATTTTGGACTTGTCAGCCATGTTGCTAGCTCTCTGTGCATGGATATGTTCGACTGATCTTCCATGTAGGTAGCTATCTGCATATTAACATATTGGACTTGTCTGCCACGTAGCTAGCTCTCAGTATATGGACACGTTAAACTCATCTGCCATGTAGCTAAATCTATGTATATGGAAATATTGCACTACTCTGCGATCTAACTAGCTCTCTGCATATGGACATTTTAGACTCGTCTGCCATGTAGCTAGCTCTCTGTGCATGGATATGTTGGATTGATCTGCCATGTAGGTAGCTGTGTTGATAGGAACATATTGGACTTGTCTGCCATGTAGCTAGCACTCCATGCATGGATTTGTTGGACTCATCAACCATGTTGCCATCTCTCTGTATGAACATGTTGGACTCATCTGCCTTGTAGCTAGTCCTCTATATATACACATGTTGGACTCATCTGCCATGTAGCAAACTCTCAGTATATGGACATGTTGGACACATCTGCCATGTAGCTAGTACTCTGTATATGGACATATTGGACTACTCTGCCATGTAGCTAGCTCTCTGTATATGGACATTTTGGAATCTTTTGCCTTGTAGCAAGCTCTCTGTGCATGGATATGATGTACTGATCTGCCGTGTAAGTAACTCTCTGTATATGAACTATTGGACTTGTCTGCCGTGTAGCTAGCTATCAATATATGGATATGTTGGACTCATCACCCATGTAGCTAGCCCTCTGTGTGTAAACATGTTGGAAACATATGGCTTGTAGCTAGCCCTGTAAATATACACATGTTGGACTCATCTGCCACGTAGCTAACACTCTGTATATGGATATGTTGGACTCATCTACCATGTAGCTAGTACTCTGTATATGGACATGTTGGATTACTGTGCCATGTAGCTAGCTGTCAGTATTTAGACATGTTGAACCAATCTGCCATGTAGCTTGAACACTCTATATGGAAATGTTGCAATACTCTGCCATGTAGCTAGCTCTCTGTTTATGGGCATTTTGGACTCATCTGCCATGTAGCTAGCTCTCTGTGCTTGGATATGGTGCACTGATCTGCCATGTAGGTAGCTCTCTGTATATGGACATAATGGACTTGTCTGCCATGTAACTAGCTCTCTATGCATGTATATGTTGGACTCACCATCCATGTAGCCAGCTCTCTCTAAATGAATATGTTAGACTCATCTTCCTTGTATCTAGTCTTCTATACATACACATGTTGGACTCATCTGCAATGTAGCTAACTCTCATTATATATACAGGTTGGATTCATAAGTCATGTAGTCAGAACTCTGTATACGAAAATGTTGCACTACTCTGCCATGAAGCTAACTCACTGTATATGGACATTTTGGACTCATCTGTCATGTAGGTAGCTCTCTGTGCATGGATATATTAGACTGATCTGCCATGTAGGTAGCTCTCTGTATACGTACATATTGAACTTCTATGCTTGGATATGTTGAACTCATCAGCCATGTAGCTAGCTCTCTCTGTAAGAACATGTTGGACTCATCTTCCTAATAGCTAGTCCTCTATATATACACATGTTGGACTCATCTGCAATGTAGGTAACTCTCAGTATATGGACAGGATGGACATACCTGACATTTTGGATTACTCTGCCATGTAGCTGCATCTCAGTTTATGGACACGTTGAACTCATCCACCATGTATCTAGAATTCTGTATATGGAAATGTTGCACTACTCTGCCATGTAGCTCGCTCTCTATATGGACATTTTGGACTCATCTGCCATGTACCTAGCTCTATGTGCATGGATATATTGGGCTGATCTGCCATGTAGGTAGCTCTCTGTATATAAACATACTGTACTTATCTGTCACGTAGCTAGCTCTCAGTATATGGACATGTTGGACTCATCAGCCATGTAGCCAGCGCTCTTTAGATAAACATGTTGGACACATCAGCCTTGTAGCTAGCCCTGTAAATATACACATTTTGGACTTATCTGCCATGTAGTTAACTCTCAGTATATGGTCATGTTGATCTCATGTTCTATGTAGCTAGTACTCTGTATATGGACATGCTGGACTACTCTGCCACGTAGCTAGCTGTCAGTATATGAACACGTTGGACTCATCTGCCATGTAGCTAGAACTCTGTATATGGAAATGTTGCACTATTCTGCCATGTATCTAGCTCTTTGTGCATGGATATGTTGGACTCATCAGCCAAGTAGCCTGCTCTCTCTAAATGAACATGTTGTAGTCGTGTGCCTATTATTTAGTCCTCTATATATACACAAGATGGACTCATCTACAATGTAGCTAACTCTCAATATATGGACAGGTTGGACTCACAGCCTTGTAGTCAGAACTCTATATATGGAAAAGTTGTTCTACTCTACCATGTAGCTAGCTCTCTGTATATGGACATTTTGGACTCATCTGGCATGTAGCTAGCTCTCTGTGCATGTATATATTGGACTGATATGCCATGTAGGTAACTCTCTGTATATGAACATATTGGACTTATCTGCCATGTATCTAGGTCTCAGTATATGTACAGATTGGACTCATCAACCATGTAGCCAGCTGTCTGTGTATGAAAATGTTGGACTCATCTGCCTTGTAGCTAGCCCTCTAAATATACACATGTTGGACTCTTGTGCCATGCAGCTAACTCTCAGTATATGGACAGGTTGAACTAATCTGCAATATAGCTTGTACTCTGTATATGGACATGCTGGACTACTCTGCCATGTAGCTAGCTCTCTGTGCATGTATATGTTGGAATGATATGCCATATAGGTAGCTCTCTTTACATGAACATATTGGACTTGTCTATGCATGGATATGTTGGAATCATCAGCCATGTAGCCAGTGCTCACTGTATGAACATGTTGAACTCATCTACCTTGTATTTGTCCTCTATATATACATATGTTGCACTCATCTGCTATGTAGCTAACTCTCAGTATATGGACATGTTGGAATAATCTGCCATGTAGCTAGTACTCTGTATATGAACATACTGGACTACTCTGCCATGTAGCTAGCTCTCTGTATATGGACATGTTGGATTACTCTGCCATGTAGCAAGCTCTCTGTATATGGACATTTTGGAGTCGTCTGCCATGGAGCTATCTCCCTGTGCATGGATATGTTGGACTGATCTGCCATGTAGGTAGCTCTCTATATCTTAACATATTGGACTTGTCTGCCATTTAGCTAGCTATCAGTATATGGACATGTTGGTCTCATCAGCAATGTAGCCAGTTCTCTGTGAATGAATATGTTGGACATATCTTCCTTGATGTTAGCCCTTTAAATATACACATGTTGGACTCATCTGTCATGTAGCTAACTCTTAGTATATGGACATGTTGGACTAATCTGCCATGTAGCTAGTAGTCTGTATATGGACATATTGGACTATTCTACCATGCAGCTCGCTCTCTGTATATGGACATTTTGGACTCGTCTGACATGGAGCTAGCTCTTTGTGCATGGATATGTTGTACCGATATGACATGTAGGTAGATCTCTGTATATTAACATTGGACTTGTCTGCCATGTAGCTAGCAATCAGTATATGGACATATTGGACTCATCAGCCATGTAGCCAGTGCTCTGTGTATGAACATGTTGGATACATCTGACTTGTTGCTAGCCGTGTAAATATACACATGTTGGACTCGTCTGTAATGTAGCTAACTCTCAGTATATGGACATGTTGAACTCATCTACCATGAAGATAGTACTCTGTATATGGAAATGTTGCACTACTCTGCCATGTAGCTAGCTCTCTGTATATGGACATTTTGGACTCATCTGCCATGTTGCTAGCTCTCTGTGCATGGTTACGTTGGACTCATGAACCATGTAGCCAGCTTTCTCTGAATGAACATGGTGGACTCATGTGCCTTGTATCTAGTACTCTATATATATACATGTTGGACTCATCTGCATTGTAGCTAACTCTCAGTATATAGACATGTTGGACTCATCTGCCATATACTCAGAACTCTATATATGAAAATGTTGTACTACTATGCCATGTAGCTAGCTTTCTGTACATGGATATGATGGACTGATCTGCCATGTAGGTAGCTCTCTGTATATGAACATGCTGGACTCATCAGTCATGTAGCCAGTTCTCTCTGTATGAACATGTTGGACTCTTCTGCCTTGTAGCTAGTCCACTATATATACACATGGTGGACTCATCTGCCAAGTAGCTAACTCTCAGTATATAGACAAGTTGGACTCATCTGCCATGTAACTAACATTCTGTATATGAACATTATGGACTCGTCTACCATGTACCTAGCTCTCTGTTTATGAACATATTGGACATACCTGACATGTAGCTAGGTCTCGGTATATGTTGTTGTTGTTGTCAGGTGCCATCGAGTCAGAACTGACTCATAGCGACCACATGCACAGCAGAACGAAACAATGTCCGATCCTGGGCCAACCT
>NW_006409080.1:229193-230904 GCF_000296735.1 Chrysochloris asiatica
GACTCATCAGCCATGTAGCCAGCTCTCTCTGAATGAACATGTTGGACACATCTGCCTTGTAGCTAACGCTGTAAATATACACATTTTGGACTCTTTTGCCATGTAGCTAACTCTCAGTAAATGGACATGTTGGACTCATCTACCATGTAGCTAGTACTCTGTATATGGAAATGTTTCACTGTTCTGCCATGTAGCTAGCTCTCTGTATATGGACATTTTGGACTCGTCTGTCATGTAGCTAGCTTTCTGTGCATGCATATGTTGGACTTATCAGCCATGTAGTCACCTCTCTCTGAATGAACATGTTGGGGTCATTTGCCTTGTATCTAGTCCTCTCTATATACACAAGTTGGACTCATCTGCAATGTAGCTAACTCTCAGTATATGGACAGGTTGGACTCATCTGAATGTAATCAGAACTCTATATATGGAAATGTTGCACTACGCGTACAAGTAGCTAGCTCTCTGTGTATGGACATTTTGGACTCCTCTGCCATGTAGCTAGCTCTCTGAGCATGGATATATTGGACTGATCTGCCATGTATGTAGCTCTCTGTATATGAACACATTGGACTTATCTGCCATGTAGCTAGTTTTCAGTATATGAACAGATTGGACTTATCAGTCATGTAGCCAGCTGTCTTTGTGTGAAAATGTTGGACTCATTTGCCACATAGCTAGCCCTCTAAATATACACATGTTGGACTCATCTGCCATGTAGCTGACTCTCAATATATGGACAGATTTGACTAATCTGCCATTTAGCTAGTAGATGTATACGGACATGCTGGACTACTGTGCCATGTACCTAGCTCTCTGTGCATGGATATGTTGGACTACTCTGCCATGTAGCTAGCTCTCAGTATAAAGACACGTTGGACTCATTTGCCATGTAGCTAGAACTCTGCATAAGGAAATGTTGCATTACTCAGCCATGTAGCTAGCTCTCTGTATAATGACATCATAGATTCGTCTGCCATGAAGGTAGCTCTCTGTGCATGGATATATTGGAAGGATCGGCCAAGAAGGCAGCTCTCTGTATATGAACATGTTGGGCTTTCCTGTCATTTAGCTATCTCTCTGTACATTTACATGTTAGACTCATCAGTCATTTAGCCTGCTCTCTCTGTATGAACATGTTTGACTCATGTAACTTGTAACTATCACTCTAAATATTCACATGTTGGATTTATCTGCCATGTTGCTAACTCTCAGTATATGTACATGTTGGACTCATCTGCCATGTAGCTAGTACTCTATATATGGACATGTTGGACTACTCTGCCATATATCTAGAACTCTGTAAAAGGAAATGTTGCACTACTCAGCCATGTAGCTAGCGCTCTGTATAATGACATTGTGGACGCATCTGCCATGAAGGTAGCTCTCTGTGCATGGATATATTGGAATGATCGGCCAAGAAGGTAGCTCTCTCTACATGAACATGTTGGAATTGTCTGCCATGTAGCCATCTCTCTGTGTATTTAAATATTGGACTCATACGCATTTTGTAGCTAATTCTCAGTATATGGAAATGTTGGACTCATCTGCCAGGTAGCTAGAACTGTATATATGGAAATGTTGCACTACTCTGTCATATCGATATCTCTCTGTATATGGGCATGTTGGATTCATCAGCCATGTAGTCAGTTCTCTCTATATGAACATGGTGCACTCATCTGTCTTGTAACAAATCCTCTATATATGCACA
>NW_006409080.1:231858-234095 GCF_000296735.1 Chrysochloris asiatica
AAGGACATGTTGGACTCATCTGCTATGTAGCTAGCTCTTTGTGCATGGATATGTTGGACTCATCCGCCTTGGAGCCAACTCTCTGTGTATGAACATATTGGAGTTGTCTGCCATATAGCTAGCTCTCTGTAAGTGGACATGTTGGACTCATCAGCCATGGAGCCAGCCCTCTGTGTATGAACATGTTGGACTCATCTGCCTTGTAGCTAGCCCTCTAAAAATACACATGTTGGACTCATCTGTCATGCAGCCATCTCTCAGTATATGGACATGTTGGACTCATCTGATATGTAGCTAGTACTCTATACATGGACATGTTGGACTACTCTGCAATGTAGCTAGTTCTCAGTATAAGAACAAGTTGGGCTCATCTGCCATGAAGCTAGAACTCTGTATAAGGAAATGTTGCACTACTCAGCCATGTAGCTAGCTCTCTGTATATGGACATTGTGGATTAGTCTGCCATGAAGTTAGCTCTGTGTGCATGGATGTATTGGAATGATCGGCCATGAAGTTAGCTCTCTGTATATGAACATGTTGGACTTGTCTGCCATGCAGTTATCTCTCTGTATATGGACATGTTGGACTCATCAGGCATGTAGCCTGCTCTCTCTGTATGAACATGTTGAACTAATCTGCCTTGTAGCTAGCCCTCTAAATATAAACATGTTGGACTCATCTGCCATTTTGCTAACTCTCTGTATATGTACATATTGGACAAATCTGCCATGTAGCTAGTACTCTGTATATGGACATGTTGGACTACTCTGCCATGTAGCTAGCTCTCTGTATATGGACATTTAGGATTTGTCTGTAATTTACCTAGCTCTCTGAATATGGATATGCTGTACTGATCTGCATTTTGAAAACTCTCTGTATAAGAACATATTGGACTTCTCTGCCATGTAGCTGTCTCTCTGTATATTGACATGTTAAACTCATCAGTCATGTAGCCAGCTCTCTGTGTATAAAAATGGTGAACTCATCTGCCTTGAAGCTAGTCCTCTAAATATAAACATGTTGGATTCATCAGCCATGTAGCTAATACTCTGTATATGAACATTTTGTACTCATCTGCCATTTAGCTAGAACTCTGTATATGGAAATGTTGCACTAATCTGCCATGTAGCTAGCTCTCTGTATATGGACATTGTGAACGCATCTGCCATGAAGGTAGCTCTCTGTGCATGGATATATTGGAATGATCGGTCATGAAGCTAGCTCTCAGTACATGAACATGTTGGACTTGTCTGCCATGTAGCTATCTCTTTGTTCATGGATATGCTGGACTGATCTGCCATGTAGGTATCTCTCTTTATATAAACATATTAGACTTGTCTGACATACAGCTATCTCTCTGTTCATGGATATGTTGGACTGATCTGCTTTGTAGACAGCTTTCTGAATATGAACATATTGGACTTGTCTCCATGTAGCTAGATCTCTGTATGTGGACATGTTGGACTCATCTTCCTTGTAGCTAGTCCTATATAAAAACACATGTTGAACTCATCTGCCATGTAGCTAGCTCTCAGTATATGGACATGTTGGACTCCTCTGCCATGTAGCTAGCTCTCAGTATATGGACACTTTGGACTTGTCTGCAATGTATCTAGCTCTCCGTGCATGGACATGTTGTACTCGTCTGAATTTTGGTAGCTCTCTGTATATGAACATATTTGACTTGTCTGCCATGTAGCTAGCTGACTGTATATAGACATGTTGGACTCATTAACCATATAACCAGCTCTCTGTGTATGAACATGTTGGACTCATATGCCTTGAAGCTAGCCCTCTAAATATACACATTGGACTCATCTGCCATGTAGCTAGAAATCTGTAAATGGAAATGTTGCACTACTCTGCCATGTAGCTAGGTCTCAGTATATGGACACGTTGGTCTCATCTCCAATGTAGTTAGAACTCTCTATGTGGAAATGTTTCACTACTCTGCCATGTAGCTAGCTCTCTCTTTAGGATCATGTTGGATTCATCTGCCTTGTAGCTAGTCCTCTATATATACACATTTTGGACTCTTATGCAGTTTGTAGCTAACTATCAGTATATGGAAACGTCGAACAAATCTGCCATGTACCTAGAATTGTCTATATGGAAATGTTGCATTACTCTGTCATTTAGATAGTTATCTGTATATGGGCATGTTGGACTCATCAGCCATGTAGTCAGCTCTCTCTGTATGAACATGGTGAACTCATCTGCCTTGTATCAAGTCCTCT
>NW_006409080.1:234295-235434 GCF_000296735.1 Chrysochloris asiatica
CAGCCATGTAGCCAGCTCTCTGTGAATGAATATGTTGGCCTTATCTACCTTGCAGCTAGTCTTCTAAATATACACATGTTGGACTCCTCTGCCAAGTTTCTAACTCTCACTATATGGACATGTTGGACTCATCTGTGATGTAGCTAGAACTCTTTATATGGAAATGTAGCACTACTCTGCCATGCAGCTAGCTCTCTCTTTATGATCGTGTTGGACTCAACTGCCTTGCAGCTAGTACTCTATATATACACATGTTGGATTCATATGCATTTTGTAGCTAACTCTCAGTATATGGACATGTTGGACTCATCTGCCATGTAGCTAGTACCCTGTATATGGAAATGTTGCAATATTCTGCCATGTAGCTAGCTCTCTGTATACGGACATTTTGGACTCGACTGCCACGTACCTAGCTCTCTGTGCATGGATATGTTGGGCTGATCTGCCATATAGGCAGCTCTCTGTATATGCATATGTTGGACTTGTCTGCCAATTAACTCGCTCTCAGTGTATGGACTTTTTGGACTCATCAGCCATGTAGCCAGCTCTCTGTGTATGAAAATGTTGGCCTCATCTACCATGCACCTAGTCCTTTAAATATACACATGTAGGACTCCTCTGCCAAGTTGCTAACTCTCAGTATATGGACATGTTGGACTCATCTGCCATGTAGCTAATTCTCTGTGCATGGATATGTTGGACTGATCTGCCATGTAGGTAGCTCTCTGTAAAGGAACATATTGGAATTTTCTGCCATGTAGCTACCTCTCTGTATATGGACATTTTGGACTCGTCTGCCATGTAGCTAGCTCTCTGTGCCTGGATATGTTGGACTGATCTGCCATCTAGGTAACTCTCTATATATGAATATATTGAACTTGTTTGCCATGCAGCTCTCTGTATATGAACATATTGGACTTGTTTGTCATGTAGCTAGTTCTCTGTATATGGACATGTTGGACTCATCAGCCATGAAGCCAGCTCTCTGAGTGTGTACATGATGGACTCATCCGCCTTGTAGCTAGCAATCTAAATATACACATTTTGCACTCATCTGCCATGTAGCTAACTACTGTATATGGACATGTTGGACTCATCTGCCATGGAGCTAGTACTCTGTATATGGACATGTTGGACTA
>NW_006409080.1:237210-240666 GCF_000296735.1 Chrysochloris asiatica
TACAATGACTCTGTGTATTCCTTCCACCTTTTCTTGATGCCCTCTGCATCATTCAATAATTTGCCCAGAGAATCTTTCAATAATGAAAGTCGAGGCTTAAATTTTTTCTATAGTTCCCCAGCTTGAGAAATTATGACCGTATTCTTCCCTTTTGGTTATCCAACTCTAAATCATTGCATATTTTATTATAGTATTTGATTTTATCTTCTTGAGCTGATCTTTGAAATTTTCTGCTCAACTCTTGTACGTCTTCAATTCTTCCATTTGCTTTAATTTCTCTATGCTGGAGAGCAAATTTCACAGTTTCTTATGACATCCATTTTGACCTTTTACTTCCTTCTTGTCTTCATAATGACTTTTTACTCTCTCATGTACGATGTTCTTGATGTCATCCCACAACTCTTCTGCTCTTCAGGCTTTAGTGTTTAATGCATTAATTCTGTTCTTCAGATGATCTCTAAATTCAGCCATGTAGATAGCTCTCTGTATATGGACATGTTGGATTCTGCAGCCATGTATCCAGCTCTCTCTGTATGAACATGGTGGACTCATCTTCCATGTAACTAGTACTCTGTTAATGGACATGTTGGATTACTCTGCCATATATCTATCTCTCAGTATATGGACACGTTGGTCTCGTCTGCCATGTTGTTAGAACTCTGCATATTGAAATGTTGCACTGTCATGTAGCTAGCTCTCTCTATATGGACATTTTGGACTCGTCTGCCATGTAGCTAACTCTCTGTGCATGGTTATGTTGGACTTATCTGCCATGTAGTTAGCTCTCTGTATATGAACATATTGGATTTGTCTGCCATGTAGTCATCTCTCAGAATATGGACATGTTGGTCTCACCAGCCATGAAGCTAGCTCTCTGTATATGGACATGTTGAACTCATCAGCCATGTAGCCCACTCTCTCTCTATGAACATGTTTGACTCATCTGCCTTGTAACTAACTCTCAGTATATGGACATGTTGGACTCATCTGACATGTAGCTAATACTGTGTTTATGGACATGTTAGACTACTCTGACATGTACCCGGCTCACAGTATATGGACACGTTGGACACATCTGCCTTATAGCTAGAACTCTGTATATGGAAATGTTACACTACTATGCCGTGGAACTACCCCTCTGTATATGGACATTTTGGACTCATCTGCCATGTAGTTAGCTCTCTGTGCATTGATAGGTTGGACTGAACTGCCATGTAGGTAGCTCTCTGTATATGAACATATTGGACTTGTCTCCATTTAGCTAGCTCTCCGTATGTAGACATGTTGGAATCATCAGCCATGTAGCCCTCTCTCTCTGTATGAATATTTTGGACTCATCTGCTTTGTAGCAAGTCCTCTATATACACATGTTGGACTCATCTTCATTTTGTAGCTAACTCTCAGTATATGGATATGTTGGACTCATCTACCTTGTAGCTATTACTCTGAATATGGACATGTTGGAGTACTCTGACATGTAGCTAGCTCTCAGTATATGGACATGATGGACTCATCTGCCATTTAGCTAGAACTCTGTAGATGGAAATGTTTCACTAGTCTGCCATGTAGCTTGCTCTCTGTCAATGGATAGGTTGGACTGAACTGCTATGTGGGTAGCTCTCTGTATATGAATATATTGGACTTGTCTGCCATGGAGCTAGTACTCTGTATATAGACATGTTGGACTCATCAGACATATAGCCAGATCTCTCTCTATGATCATGTTGGACTCATCTGCCTAGCAGCTATTCCTCTATATATACTTATGTTGGACTCATCTGCTATGTAGCTATCTCTCAGGATATGGACATGTAGGACTCTTCCGCCATGTAGCTGGTACTCTTTATATGGACATATTGGACTACTTTGCCATGTAGATAGCTATCAGTCTAAAAACATATTGGATTTTATGTCATGTAGCTAGTACTCTGTATATGGACATGTTAGACTATTCTGATATGTATTTAACTCTCAGTATATGGACACGTTGGGCTCATCTGCCATGTTGCTAGAACTCTGTATATTGAAATATTGTTCTACTCTGCTATGTAGCTAGCCCTCTTTATATGGACATTTTGGATTCGTCTTCTATGTAGCTAGCACTCTGTGCATGGATTTGATGTACTGATCTGCCATGTCAGTAGCTCTCTGTATATGAACATATTGGTCTTTTTTGCCATGTAGCTAGCTCTGTGTATATGGCATGCTCAATTCTTCAGCCATGTAGCCAACTGTCTCTCTACGAATATTTTGGACCCATCTATCTGGTAGCAAACATTCTAAATATACACATGTTGGACAAATCTGCCATGTTACTAACTCTCAATATAAGGACATGTTGAACTAATCTGCCATGTAGCTAGTGCTCTGTATATGGACTCATCTGCCATGTAACTAACTCTCAGTATATGGACATGTTGGAATCATCTGCCATGTAGCTAGTACTCTTTATATGGACATATTGGATTACTCTGCCATGTAGCTAGCTCTCAGTATATGGGCACGTTGGACTCATCTGCCATGTAGATAGAATTCTGTGTATGGAAATGTTGCTCTATTCTGTCATGTAGCTAGATCTCTGTATATAGACATTTTGGGCTTGTTTGCATGTAGCTAGCTCTCTGTGCGTGGATAGGTTTTACTGAACTACCACATAGGTAGCTCTCTGTATATGAATGTATTGGACTGTTCTGCCATGTATCTAGTACTCTGTATATGGACATTTTGGACTCATAAGACATGTAGCCAGCTCTCTCTCTATGGACATGTTGAACTCATCTGCCTTGTAGCTAGTTCTCTATATATGCACATGTTGGACTCATCTGCCATGTACCTAACTCTCAGGATATTGACATGTTGGACTCATCTGCCATGTAGCTAGTACTCTGTATATGGACATATTGGACTACTCTGACATGTAGCTAGCTGTCAGTATATAAACATATTGGATTTCCTGTGATGTAGCTAGAACTCTGTATATTGAAATGTTGGACTACTCTCCCATATAGCTAGCTCTCAGTATTTGGACACGTTGGACTCATCTGCCATTTAGCTAGAATTCTGTAGATGGAAATGTTGCACTTACTCTGCCATGTATCTAGCTCTCTGTATATGGACATTTTGGACTCATCTGCCATGTAGCTAGCTCTCTGTGCATGGATATGTTGGACTCGTCTGCTAAGTAGGTAGCTCTCTGTACATGAACATATTAGACTTGATGCCATGTAGCTTGCTCTCTGTATATGGACATGTTGGACTCATCAGCCATGTAGACAGCCCTCTCTGTGTGAACATATTGGACTTATCTGCCTTGTAGCTAGCACTCTAAATATACACATGTTGTACTCATCTACCCATTTTGGACATATCTGCCATGTAGCTAGTACTCTGTATATGGACATGTTGGACTACTCTGCCCTGTATCTAGCTCTCTGTGCATGGATATGTTGGACTGAT
>NW_006409080.1:241011-248739 GCF_000296735.1 Chrysochloris asiatica
CATTTTGGACTCGTCTGCCATGTAGCTAGCTCTCTGTGCATGGATATGTTGGACTGATCTGTCATGTAGATAGCTCTCTGTATAGAACATATTGGACCTGCCTGCCATATAGCTAGCTATCAGTATATGGAAATGTTGGACTCATCAGCCATGTATCCAGCTCTCTGTGTATGAACATGCTGGACTCATCTTCTTGTAGCTAGCCTGTGAAATATCCACCTGTTGGATTCATCTGACATGTAGCTAACTCTCAGTATATGGACATGTTGGAATCATCTGCCATGTAGCTAGTACTCTGTATATGGACATGTTGGACTACTCTGCCATCTAGCTATCAGTATATGGACACATTGGACTCATTTACCATGTAGCTAGAACTCTGAATATGGAAATGTTGCACTACTGTGCCATGTAGTTGGCTCTCTATAAATGAACATTTTGGAGTCGTCTGCCATGAGCTAGCTCTCTGTGCATGGATATGTTGGACTGATCTGCCAAGTAGGTAGCTCTCTGTATAAGAATCTGTTGGACTTGTCTGTCTTGTAGATAGCTCTCTGTATATGGACATGTTGGACTCATAAGCCATTTATCCAGCTCTCTCTTTATTAACATGTTGGACTCATCTGCCTTGTCGCTAGCCCTCTATATATAAACATGTTGGACTCATCTGCCATCTATCTAACTCTCAGTATATAGACTTGTTGGACTCATCTTCCTTGTAGCTAGTCCTCTATATATACAGATGTAGGTAGCTCTCTGAATATGAACATATTGGACTTGTTTACATGTAGCTATCTCTCTTTATATGGACATGTTGGACTCATCAGCCATGTAACCAGCTCTCTCTGTATGAACATGTTGGATTCATCTGTCTTGTAGCTACTCTACATATACACATTTTGGACTCATCTGACATGTAGCTAGCTCTCAGTATATGGACAAGTTGGACTCATCTGTCATGTTGGTAGAACTCTGTATATGGATATGTTGCTCTACTCTGTCATGTAGCTAGCTCTCAGTATATGGACACGTTGGACTCATCTGCCATGTAGCTATAACTCTGTATATCGAAATGTTGCACTACTCTGCCATGTAGCTAGCTCACTGTATGTGGATATTTTGGACTCATCTACCATGTAGTTAGCTCTCTGTGCATGGATATGTGGGACTGATATGCCATGTAGGTAGCTCTCTGTATATGAACATGTTAGACTAATCTATCATGTAGCTAAAACTCTGTATATGGACATGTTGCACTACTCTGCCATGTAGCTAGCTCTTTGTATATGGACATTTTGGACTTGTCTGCCATGTAGTTAGCTCTATGTGCATGGATATGTTGAATGATCTGCCATGTAGGTAGAACACTCTATATGAACATATTGGACTTGTCTGCCATGAAACTAGCTCTTTGTATATGTACATTTGGGACTCATCAGCCATGTAACCAGCTCTCTGTATGAACATGTTGGACTAATCTGCCTTGTAGTTAGTCCTCTATATACACACACGATGTATTCATCTGTCATGTAGCTAGCTCTCAATATATGGACACGTTGGACTCATCTAACATGTAGCTAGAACTCTGTATATGGAAATGTTGCACTACACACCATGTTGCTACCTCTCGGTATATGGACATTATGGACTTATCTGCCATGTAACTAGCCCTCAGTACATGGACTCGTTGGACTCATCTGCCATGTACTTAGAACTCTGTATATGGAAATGTTGCACTACTCTGCCATGTAGCTAGCTCTCTATATATGGACATTATGGACTCGCCTGCCATGTAGCTAGCTTTCTGTGCATGGATATGTTGGGCTAATCTGCCATGTAGCTAGCTCTCTGTATATGAAAATATTTGACTTGTCTGCCATGTAGATAGGTCTCAACGTATGGATATGTTGGACCCATCAGCCATGTGGCCAGTTCTCTGTGTATGAACATGTTGTACTCATCTGCCTTGTAGCTAGTTCTCAGTATATGGACACATGGACTCATCTGCCATGCAGCTAGAACTCTGTATAAGGAAATGTTGCCCTCATTTGCCATGCAGTTAGTTCTCTGTATATGGACATTTTGGACTCATCTGCCATGTAGTCAGCTCTCTGTGTATGAACATGTTGGAATCATCTGCATTGCAGCTATTCCTCTCTATATACACATGTTAGTCTCATCTTCCATGTAGCCAAACTCTCTGTTTGAACACGTTGGACTAATCTGTCAAGTAGTTATCTCTCAGTATATGGAAACGAGGACTCTACTGTCATTTAGCTGATACTCTGTATATGGAAATGATGCACTAATCTGCCATGTAGCTAGCTCTCTGTACATGGATACATTGGATTGATCTGCCATGCGGGTAGCTCTCTGTACATGAACATATTGGACTTGACTGCCATGTATCTAGATCTCTGTATATGGACATGTTGCACTCATCAGCCATTTTGCCAGCTCCATCTGTGTGAACATGTTGGAATCACCTGCCTTGTAGCTAGTTCTCTAAATATACACAAGTTGGTCTCATCTGCCATGTAGCTAACTCTCAGTATAGGGACTTATTGGACTCATCGGCCATGAGTTAGTATTATGTATATCGACATGTTGGATTACTCTGCCATGTAGTTGGCTCTCAGTATATTGACACGTTGGACTCATCTGCCATGCAGCTGGAACACTGTAGATACACATGGTGGACTCATCTGCAATGTAGCTGGAACTCTGCATATGGAAATGATGCTCTACTCTGCCATGCAACTAACTCTCTTTATATGGACATTTTGATCTTGTCTGCCATGTAGCTTGCTCTCTGTGCATGGATGTGTTGGACTGATTTGCCATGTAGGTAGCTCTCTATATATGAACATATTGGACTTGTCTGCCATGTAGATAGTTTTCAGTATATGAACATATTGGACTCATCATCCATGTAGCCAGTTCTCTCTGTATGAACATCTTGGACTTTTCTGCCTTGTACTTAGTCCTCTATATATAAATATGTTGGACACACCTGTCATGTAGCTAACTCTCATTATATGCACATGTTGGATTCATCTGCAATGTAGCTAGAACTCTATATTGTAAATGTTGCATTACTCTGCCATGTAAGAAGCTCTTTGTATATGAACTTATTGGACTTGTCTGCCATGTAGCAGGTTCTCAGTATATGGATATGTTGGACTCATCAGCCATGTAGCCAGCTCTCTGTGTATGAACAATTTGGACTTATCTCCCCTGTAGCTAGTTATCTATATATAAACATGTTGAACTCATCTGCCATGTAGGTCGAACTCTGTATATGGACATGTTGTACTACTCAGCCATGTAGATAGCTCTCTGTATATGGACATTTTGGACTCGTCTGCCATGAAGTTATCTCTCTGTATATGGACATGTTGTACTACTCAGCCATGTAGATAGCTCTCTGTATATGGACATTTTGGACTCGTCTGCCATGAAGTTATCTCTCTGTATATGGACATGTTGGACATGTGTGCCATGTATCTAGCTCTCTGAATATGGACATGTTGGGCTGATCGGACACATAGCCAGCTCTCTCTGTATGAACATGTTGGATTCAAGAGCCTTGTAGCTAATCCTCTATATATATACATGTTAGACTCATCTGCCATGTAGCAAACTCTCCGATTGAACATGTTGCACTCATCTGCCATGTAGCTAATTCTTAGTATATGGACATGTTGGACTCATCTTCCATGTAGCTAGTCCTATGAATATGGACATGTTGGACTACTCTGCCATGTAGTTAGCTCTCAGTATATGGACAACTTGGACTCATCAGACATGTAGCCAGCTCTCTGTGTATGAAAATGTTGAACTCATCTGCCTTGTTGCTAGCCCTCTAAATATAACATGTTGGATTAATCTGCCATCTGGCTAACTGCGAGTTATATGGACATGTTGGACTCATCTGCCATGTAGCTAGCTCTCTGTATATGGACACATTGGACTCACTAGCCACGTAGCAAACTCTCTCTGTATGAACATGTTGAACGCATCTGCCTTTCAGCTATTCCTCTATATATACACATGTTGGACTCATCTGCCATTTATCTAATTCTCAGTATATGGACATGTTGGACTCATCTGCCAAGTATCTAGTACTGTGTATATTGAAATATTGGACTACTCTGCAATGTAGCTAGCTCTCTGTACATTGATATGTTGTACTGATCTGCCATGTAGTTAGCTCTCTGTATATTAACATATTGGACTTCTCTGCCATGTAGCTAGTTATCAGTATATGGCCATGTTGAACTCCTCAACCATGTAGCCAGCACTCTGTGTATGACCATGTTGGACACATCTGACTTGTAGCTAGCCCTGTAAATATACACATGTTGAATTCACCTGCCATGTAGATTACTCTCAGGATATGGACATGTTGGATTCATCTACCGTGTAGCTAGTACTCTGTATATCGACATGTTGGACTACTCTGCCATGTAGCTAGCTCTCATTATATGGACATGATGGACTCACCTGCCATGTAGCTAGAACTGTGTATATGGAAATGTTGCACTCTTCTGCCATGTATCTAGCTCTCTGTATGTGGACATTTTGGACTCGTCTGCCCTATAACTAGCTCACTGTGCATGAATATGTTGGACTGATCTGTCTTGTAGGTAGCTCTCTATATATGAACATAATGGACTTTTCTGTCATGTAGCTAGCTGCCTGTATATGGACATGTTTCACTACTCAGCCATGCAGCTAGCTCTGGGTGTCTCACCATGTTGGATTCCTATGCATTTCAGCAAACCCTCTAAATATACAAATGTTGGACTCATCTGCCATGTAGCTATCTCTCAGTATATGGACATGTTGTTAGTACTCTGTATATGGACATATTGGACTCATCTGCCATATTACTAGCTTTCTGTTGATGGATTTGTTGGACTGATCTTGATGTAGTTAGCTTTCTGTATATGATCATATTGGACTTTTTGCCATGTAGCTAGCTCTCTGTATATGTATATGATGGACTCATCAGCCATGTAGCCAGCTCTCTCTGTATGAACATCTTGGATTCATTTGTGTGGTAGCTAGTCCACTATATATACACATGTTGGATTCATCTGCCATTTAGCTAACTCTCAGTATATGGAAATGCTGGATTAATCTACCATGTAGCTTCTACTCTGTATATGGACATGTTGGATTACTTTGCCATGTATTTAGCTTTCAGTATATGGACACGTTGGACTCATCTGCCATGTAGCTAGAACTCTCTATGTGGAAATGTTTCAATACTCTCCCATGTAGCTATCTCTCTGTACATGGACATTTTGGACTCATCTGACATGTAGCTTGTCATCTGTACATGGATATATTGGACTGCTCTGCCATGTAGTTAGCTCTCTGTATATGAAAATATTGGGCTTGTCTGCCATGTAGCTACCTCTCTGTATATGGACATGTTGGACTCATCTGCCATGTAACTAGTACTCTATATATGGACATATTGGACTACTCTGTCATGTAATTTGTTCTCAGTATAAGATGCTCTGGTAGCGAAGTGCTTACGAATTGGGCTGCGAACCTTAAGGTCAGCGGTTTGAAACTACGAGATGCTCCGCGGGAGAAAGATGAGGCTTTCTACTCCCATAAAGATTTTCACCCTCGGAAACCCTGTACAGGGTCGCTGTGGGTCGGAACCAACTCGACGGCACTTAACAACAACAACAATATATGGACATGTTGTATTTGTCTGCCCTGTAGCTAGCTCTCTGTATACGCAAATTTTGGACTTATCTTCCATGTAGGTAGCTCTCTTCATGGATATGTTGGAATGATCTGCCATGTAAGTAGCTCTCTGTATATGTACATATTGGATTTGTCTGTTATGTAGCTGGCTCTCTGCATATGGACATGTTGGATTCATCGGCCATGTAGCCTGCTCTCTCTCTATGAACATGTTGGACTCATCTGCCTTGTAGATAGTTCTCTGTATATGGAAATGTTGGACTACTCTGCCATGTAGCTAGCTCAGTATATGGATAAGTTGGACTCCTCTGCCATGTAGCTAGTACTCTGTCTATGGATATGTTGCACTACTCTGCCATGAAACTAGTTTTCTGTATATAGACTTTTTGGATTCCTCTGCCATTTAGCTAACTGTCTGTGTATGAATATGTTGGACTGATGTGCCCTGTAGGTAGCTCACTGTATATGAACATATTGGACTCGTCTGCCAGTTAGCTGGCTCTCAGTATATGGATATGTTGGATTCATCAGCCATGTAGCCAGCTCTCTGTGTATGAACATGTTGGACTCATCTGCCTAGTAGCTAGCCCTCTAAATATACATATGTTCAACTCATCTGCCATGTAGCTAACTCTCAGTATATGGACTTGTAGGACTCATCTGCCATGTAGCAATAACTCTGTATATGGACATGTTGGACAACTCTGCCATGCAGCTAGCTATCATTATATGGACATGTTGGACTCATCTGCCTAGTAGCTAGCCCTCTAAATATACATATGTTCAACTCATCTGCCATGTAGCTAACTCTCAGTATATGGACTTGTAGGACTCATCTGCCATGTAGCAATAACTCTGTATATGGACATGTTGGACAACTCTGCCATGCAGCTAGCTATCATTATATGATCATGTTGGACTCATATGCCATGTACATTGAACTCTGTATATAGAAATGTTTCACTACTTTGTCATGTAGCTAACTCTCTGTATATGAATTTGATGGACTCATCCGCCTTGTAGCTAGTCCTCTATATATACACATGTAGGACTCATCTTCCACATACATAACTCTCAGTACTAAGACATGTTGGACTCATCTGCCATGTACCTAATACACTGTATATGGACATGTTGGACTACTCTGCTATGTAGCTAGCTCTCAGTATATGGACATGTTGGACTCATCAGCCATGTAGCCAGCTCTCTCTGTATGAACATGCTGGACTCATCTGCTTTGTAGCTAGTCCTCTATACATACACATGTTGGAATCATCTGCCATGTTGCCAACTCTTAGTATATGGACATGTTGAAGTCATATGCCATATGGCTAGTACTCTGTATATGGACATGTTGGACTACTCTACCATGTAGCTAGCTCTCAGTATATGGTCATGATAGACTCATCAGCCATGCAGTCAGCTCTCAAAGTTTGGACACGTTGGATTCCTCTGCCATGTAGATAGAACTCTGTATATGGAAATGTTGCACTACTCTGCCATGTAGCTAGCTCTCTGCACACGGAAATTTTGGACTCATCTGCCATGTAGTTAGTTCTCTGTACATGGATATGTTGGACTGATCTGCCATGTAGGTAGCTCTCAGAATATGAACATATTGGATTTGTCTGCCATGCAGCTAGCTCTCAGTATATGTACATGTTGGATTCATCTGCCAAGTAGCTAGTGCTCTCTCTATATACATATTGGACTCATCTGCCATGTAGCTAACTCTCAGTATATGGACATGTTGGACTCATCTTCCATGTAGTTAGTACTCTGTATCTGGACATGTTGGACTACTCTGCCAAGTAGCTAGCTCTAAGTATATGGATATGTGGGACTCATCAGCAAAGTAGCCAGCTCTCTGTGTATGAACATGTTGAACTCATTTGACTTGTAGGTAGCCCTCTAAATATACACATGTTGTACTCATCAGCCATGTAGCTAACTCTCAGTAAATGGACACGTTGGACTCATCTGCCATGTAGATAGAAC
>NW_006409080.1:249166-268251 GCF_000296735.1 Chrysochloris asiatica
TGGGTCGCTCTCTCTTTATGAATATATTGGACTTGTCTGCCATGTAGCTAGCTCTCAGTATATAGACATGTTGGACTCATCTGCCATGTAGCTAGAAATCTGTATATGGAAATGTTGCCCTACTCTGCCAAGTAGCTAGCTCTCTGTATATGGACATGTTGAACTCCTCTGCTGTGTTGTTAGCTCTCTGTCCATGCATATGTTGGACTGATCTGTCATGTAGGTAACTTTTTGTATATGAACATATTGTATTGGTCTGCCATATAGCTAGATCCACAATTTGGACATGTTGGACTCATCAGCCATGTAGCCAGCTCTCTGTGTATGAATATGTTGGAATTATCTGGCTTGTAGCTATTCCTCTATATATTCACAAGTTAGACTCATCTGACATGTAGCTAACTCTCTGTTTGAACATGTTGGACTCATCCTCCATGTAGCTAACTCTTAGTATACGGACATGTTGGACTCATCTGCCATGTAGCTAGTATTCTGTATATGCACCTGTTGGACTCATCTGACATGTAGATAGAACTCTATATGGAAATGTTGCACCACTGTGCCATGTAGCTAGCTCCTTGTATATGGACATTTTGAGTCCGTCTGCCATGTAGCTAGCTTTCTGTGCATGGATATGTTGAACAGAACTGCCATGTAGGTAGTTCTCTGTATATGAACATATTGGACTTCTCTGCCATGTAGCTGGAACTCTGTATATGGAAATGTTGCACTACTCTGCTATGTAGCTATCTCTCTGTATATGGACACATTAAACTCATCTGCATGTAGCTACAACTGTGTATATGGAAATGCTGCACTACTCTACCATGTAGCTAGCTCTCTGTATTAGGCATTTTCTTCTCATCTGCAATGAAGCTCACTCTCTGTGCATGGAAATGTTGAACTGGCCTGCCATGTAGGTATCTCTCTCTATGTGAACATATTGGACTAGTCTGCCATGAAGATAGCTCTCTGTACATGGACATGTGTGACTCATCAGCCATGTAACCAGCTCTCTCTGTATGAACATGTTAGACTAATCTGCCTTGTAGCTATTCCTCTATATATACACACGTTGGACTCATCTGTCATGTAGCTAGCTTTCAGTATATGGACACATCTGACTCATCAGCCATTTAGCTAGAACTCTGTGTATAGAAATATTGCACTACTCTGCCATGTAGCTTGCTCTCTGTGTATGGACATTTTGGACTTCTCTGCCATGTAGCTAGCTCCCTGTACATGGATATGTTGGACTGATCTGCCATGTAGGTATCTCTAATTATATGAACATATTGGACTTGTCGCCATGTAGCTAACTCTCTGTGAATGGACATGTTAGACTCATGAGCCATGTAGCCAGCTCTCTGTATGAATATGTTGGCCTCATCTGACTTGTAGCTAGTCCTCTATATATACACATGTTTGACTCATGTGCCATGTAGCTACTCTCAGTGTATGGACATGTTGGACTCATCTGCCATGTAGCTAATTCTCTGTATGTGGACATGTAGGACTAGTCTGCCATGTAGCTAACTCTCAGTATAAGGACACGTTGGACTCATCTTCCATGTAATTAGAAATTAGTATTTGGAAATGGTGCATAACTCTGACATGTAGTTAGCTCTCTGTATATGGACATTATGGACTCGTCTGCCATGTAGCCAGCTCTCTGTGCATGGATATGTTGGAATGCTCTGCCAGGTAGGTAGCTCTCTGTATATGAACATATTGGACTTGATTGCCATGTAGCTAGGTCTCTGTATATGGACATGTAAAACTCATCAGCCATGTAGCCAGCTATCTCTGTATCAACATGTTGGACTCATTCGCATTGTAGCTAGACTTCTATATATACATAAGTTACACTCATCTGCCATGTAGCTTACTCTCTGATTGAAAACGTTGGACTCATCTGCCATATAGCCAACTCTCAGTATATGGACATGTTGGACGCATCTGCCATGTAGCTATTACACTATATATGTCCATGTTGGACTATTCCACCATGTAGTTAGCTGTCAGTATAAGGAAACTTTGGACTCATCTGCCATGTAGCTAGCTCCCTGTGCATGGATAAGTTGGGCTGATCTGCCATGTAGGTAGCTCTTTGTATACGAACATATTGGACTTGTCTACCATGTACCTGGCTCTCTGTATATGGACATGTGGAACTCATCAGCCATGTAGCCAGCTTTCTCTGTATGAACATGTTTGACTCATCTGCCGTGTAGCTTGTCCTCTATATATACACACGTTGGACTCATCTATCATGTAGCAAGCTCTTAGTATATGGACATGTTTGATTCATCTGCCATGTAGTTAGAACTCTGAATTAGGAAATGTTGTACTACACCACCATGTAGCTTGCTCTCTATATGGACAATTTGGACTCATGTGTCATGTAGCTAACTCTCTGTGTATGGATATGTTGAACTGATCTGCCATGTAGGTAGCTCTCAGTATATAAACATATGGGACTTGTCTGCCATGTATCTAACTCTCTGTGTATGGATATGTTGAACTCATCAGCCATGTAGCCAGCTCTCTGTATGAACATGTTGGACTCATCTGCCTTGTAGCTAGTCCTATATATACACACATGTTAGACTTATCTTCCATGTGGCTAACTCTCAGTATATGGACATGTTGAACTCATCTACCATGTAGCTAGTACTCTGTATGTGGACATGTAGGACTAGTCTGCCATGTAGCTCACTTTCAGTATATGGACACGTTGGACTCCTCTGCCATGTAGTTAGAACTCTGTATATGGAAAGGTTGCACTACTCTGCCCTGTAGCTAGCTATCTGTGCATGGATATGTTGGACTGATCTGCGATGTAGGCAACTCTCTGTATATGAACATATTGGATTTGTCTGCCATGTAGCTAGGTCTCTGTATATGGGCATGCGGAACTCATCAGTCATGTACCCAGCTCTCTCAGTATGAGAGAGTTGGGCTCATCTGCATTGTAGCTAGTCTTCTATATATACACATGTTCAACTCATCTGATATGTAGCTAACTCTCATTATATGAACATATAGGACTCATCTGTCATGCAGCTAAAACTTTGTATAAGGAAATGTTGCACTACTCTACGAAGTAGCTAGCTATCTGTATATGGACATGTTGGACTTGTCTGCAGTGTAGCTAGCTCTCTGTCAATGATTATGTTGGACTGATCTGCCATGTAGGTAGCTCTCTGTATATGAACATATTGGATTGTTCTGCCATACAGCTAGATCTCAGAATAAGGACATGTTGGATTCATCAGCCATGTAGCCCGTTCTCTGTGTATGAACATGTTGTGATCATCAGCCATTTTTCCAACTCTATCTGTATGAACATGTTAGACTCACCTGCCTTGTAGCTACTCCTATATATATACACATGTTGGACTCATCTGCCAGGTAACTGGAACTCTATATATGGAAATGATGCACTACTCTGCCATTTAGCTATCTCTCTGTATATGGACATGTTGGACTACTCTGCCATGTAGCTAGCTCTCTGTGTATGGATATGTTGAACCGATCTGCCATGAAGGTAGTTCTCTGTATACGAACATATTGAACTTGTCTGCAATGTAGCTAGCTCTCTGTATATGGACATGTGGAAATCATCAGCCATGTAGCCAGCTCTCACTGTATGAACATGTTGGACTCATCTGCCTTGTAGCTAGTCCTCTATATATAATCATGTTGGACTCATCTGCCATGTAGTTAACTCTCAGTATAGGGACATGTTGAACTAATCTGCCATGTAGCTTGTATTCTTTATATCAACATGTTGGACTACTCCACCATGTAGTTGGCTCTCAGTATATGGACACGTTTGACTCATCTGCCGTGTAGCTGGAAGTCTGTATATACACATGGTGGACTCGTCTGCAATATAGCTGGAACTTTGTATATGGAAATGATGCACTACTCTTTATATGGGCATTTTTGACTTGTCTGCCATGTAGCTAACTTTCTGTGCATAGATATGTTGGACTGATCTGCCATGTAGGTAGCTCTCTGTTTATGAACATATTGGACTTGTCTGCCATGTAGCTAGTTTTCAGTATATGGACATATTGGACTCATCAGCCATGTAGCCAGCTCTCTCTGAATGAACATCTTGTACTCATCTGCCTTTTAGCTAGTCCTCTGAATATAAACATGTTGGATACATCTGCCATGTAGCTAACTCTCAGTATATGGACATGTTAGACTCATCTGCAATGTAGCTATAACTCTGTATATGGAAATGATGCATTACTCTGTCATGTAGCTAGTTCTCTGTATATGAACATGTTGGAATCGTCTGCCATGTAGTTGCTTCTCAGTACATGGATATGTTGGACTCATAAGCCATTTAGTCAGCTCTCTGTATATGAACATTTTGGACTTATCTCCCTTGTAGCTAGTTATCTATATATACACATGTTGAAGTCACCTGCCATGTAGCTAGAAATCTGTATGTGGACATGTTGCACTACTCAGCCATGTAGCTAGCTCTTTGTATATGGACATTTTGGACTCGTCTGTCATGTAGCTATCTCTCTGTATATGGACATGTTGGACTTGCTGCCATGTAGCTAGCTATCAGTATATGGACATGTTGGACTGATCAGACATATAGTCAGCTGTCTCTGTATGAACATGTTGGACTCAACAGCACTGTAGCTAGTCCTCTATATATACATACATTAGACTCATCTGCCATGTAGCAAACTCTCTGTATGAACATGTTGAACTCATCTGCCATGTAGCTAACTCTCAGTGTATGGACATGTTGGACTCATCTGCCATGTAGTTAGAACTCTGTATATGGAGATGTTACACTACTCTGCCAGGTAGCTACCTCTCTATATAGGGAAATTATGGACTCGTCTGCCATGTAGCTAGCTCTCAGTGCATTGATATGTTAGACCGATCTCCCATATAGCTAGCTATCTGTATATGAACATATTGCACTTGTCTGCCATGTAGCTAGGTGTCTGTATATGGCCATGCAGAACTCATCATCCATGTAGCCAGCTCTCTCTGTATGAACATGTTGGAATCATCTGCATTGTAGGTAGTCCTCTATATATACACATGTTCAACTTGTCTGTCTTGTAGCTAACTCTCTTATTATGAACATATAGGACTCATCTGGCATGTAGCTAGAACTTTGTGTAAGGAAATGTTGCACTACTCTGCCATGCAGCTAGCTCTCTGTACATGGACATGTTGAACTCTTCTGCTGTGTAGCTAGCTCTCTGTCCATGTATATGTTGGACTGATCTGCCATGTAGGTAGCTCTCTGTATATGAATATATTGTATTGGTCGGCCATATAGCTAGATCTCAGAATATGGACTTGTTGGATTCATCAGCCATGTAGCCAGCTCTCTGTGTATGAACATGTTGGAATCATCTGCCTTGCAACTAGTCCTCTATATATACACAAGTTAGACTCATCTGCCATGTAGCTAACTCTCTGTACACGTTGGACTCATCTTCCATGTAGGTAACTCTCGGTATATGGACACGTTGGACTTATCTGTCATGTAGCTGGAAGTCTGTATAGGGAAATGATGCACTGCTCTGCCATGTAGCTAGCTACCTGTACATGGATACGTTGGATTGACCTGCCACGCAGGTAGCTCTCTGTATATGAACATATTAGACTTGTCTGTCATGTAGCCAGCTCTCTGTATATGGACATACGGAAGTCATTAGCCATGTAGCCAGCTCTCTCTTAATGAACATGCTGGACTCATCTGCCTTTTACCTACTCTATATATACACATGTTGGACTCATCTCCATGTAGCTAACTCTCAGTATAGAGACATGTTGAACTCCTCTGCTAAGTAACTAGTATTCTGTATATTGACAAGTGAGTATATGGACATAGCTCTACTATGTAGCTAGCTTCAGTATATGGACATGTTGGACTCATCTACCATGTAGCTGGAACTCTGTATATGGAAATGATGCACTACTCTGCCATATAGCTAGCTCTCTGTACATTGATATGTTGGACTCATCTGCCATGTTGGAAGTTTCTGTATATGAGCATATTGGACTTGTCTGCCATGAAGCTAGCTCTCTGTATATGGACAGGCGGAAATCATCAGCCATGTAGCCAGCTCTCTTTGTATGAACATGTTGGACTCATCGGCCTTGTAGCTAGTCCTCTATATATACACATGTTGGACTCATCTGCCAAGTAGCTAACTCTCAGTATATGGACATGTTAAACTCATCTGCCATGTAGCTAGTATTCTGTATATCAACATGTTGGACTACTCTGTCATGGAGTTGGCTCTCAGTATATGGACACGTTGGACTCATCTGCCATGTAGCTGGAACTCCGGATATACACATGGTGGACTAATCTGCGATATAGCTTGAACTCTGTATATGTAAATGATGCACTACTCTGCCATGTAGCTAGCTCTCTGTATATGGACATTTTGGTCTCGATGGGGGAGGGGAAAGGAAGATCAAAGCAGATGAGAGAACAATTAGGCATGTTTGCCTGGGCTAAGTGGGACAGAGGTACAGAATGATGTATGCACAACCTTGGACCAACACGGTTCTGCAATACAGGGATTTAGACATCATTGGAATGGGGAAACAGGGGAAAATAAAGTTAAGATATTTGGCTGTCTTTTGAATCTTAGTTTCCCTTGCATACCATTATAAAATTGACAATTGAGGGGGAGATAAAGGAATAGCAAGAAATACCACCATAGAAAGCTTGTAAGACTGATCTGCCATGTAGGTAGCTCTCTGTATATGAACATATTGGACTTGTCTGCCATGTAGCTAGATGTCTGTATATGGACATTATGGACTCGTCTGCCATATAGCTAGCTCTCTCTGTAGGAACATTTTGGATCCATCTACCTTGTAGCTTGTCCTCTATATATACACATGTTGGAATTATCTACCATGTAGCTAGTACTCTGTACATGATCATGTTAGACTACTCTGCCATGTAGCTAGCTCTCAGTATATGGTCACGTTGGACTCATCTGCCATGTAGTTAGATATCTGTGCATTGATATACTAGACTGATCTGCCATGTAGGTAGCTCTCCGTATACAAAATATTGGACTCATCTGCCATGTAGCTAACTCTCAGTATACGCACATATGGGACTCATCAGCCATGTAGCTAGAACTCTGTATATGGAAATGTTGCACTACTGTGCCATTTACTTATCTCTCTGTGCATGGATATGTTGGACTGATCTGCCATGTAAGTAGCTCTCTGTATATGAACATATTGAACTTGTCTGCCATGTAGCTAGCTCTCAATTTATGGACATGTTGGACTCATCAGACATGCAGTCAGCTCTCTGTGTAAGAACATGATGGACTCATTTGCCTTGTAGGTATCCCTTTAAATATACACATGTTGGACTCATCTGTCATGTAGCTAAGTCTCAGTATATGGAAATGTTGGACTAATCCCCTATGTAGCTAAGACTGTATATGGACATGTTGTACTACTCTGCTAGGTAGCTAGCTCTCAGTATATAGACACGTTGGACTCCTCTGCAATGCAGCTAGAACTATTTATATGGAAATATTGCACTACTCAGCCATGTAGGTAGCTCTATATAAACAAACTTTTTGGATTCGTCTGCCATGTAGCTAGCTCTGTGTACATGGATATATTGGACTGATCTGCATGTAGGTAGCTCTCTGTATATGAATATATTGGATTTGTCTGCCATTTGGCTTGCTCTCTGTATTTGAACATGTTGGACTCATCAGCCATGTAGCCAGCTCTCTATGTATGATCCTGTTGGATTCATCTGCCTTGTAGCTAGTCCTCTAAATATACACATGTTGGACTCATGAGCCATGTAACCAGATCTCTGTGTATGAACATGTTGGACTCATCTGCGTTGTAGCTATTCCTCTATATATACACATCTTGTACTGACCTGCCATGTAGCTAACTCTCAGTATATGGGCATGTTGGATTCATCTGCCATGTAGCTAGTACTCTATATATGGACATATTGGATTATTCTGCCAGGTAGCTAACTCTCTGTATATAAACATTTTGGACTTGTCTGCCATGTAGCTAGCTCTCAGTATATGAACATGTTGGACTCATCAGCCATGTAGCCAGATCTCTGTGTATGAACATGTTGGACTCATCTGCCTTGTAGTTATTCCTCTATATATACACATCATGGACTGATCTGCCATGTAGCTAAATCTCAGTATATGGATATGTTGGATTCTTCTGGGATGTAGCTAATACTCTATATATGGACATGTTGGACTATTCTGCCATGTAGCTAGCTCTCTGTATATAGATATTATGGACTTGTCTGCCATGTAGCTAACTCGCTGTACATGGATATGTTTGACTAATCTGCCATGAAAGTAGCTCTCTGTATATGAACATATTGGACTTGTCTGCCATGTAGCTAGCTCAGTGTATGAACATGTTGCACTCATTAGCCATGTAGTCAGCTCTCTGTGTATGAATATGCTGCACTCATCAGCCTTGTATCGAGCCCTCTAAAAATACACATGTTAGAATCATCTGCCATGTAGCTAACTCTCAGTATATGGACATGTTGCACTCATCTGCAATGTAGCTAGCTCTCTGTACATGGATATGTTCGACTAATCTTCCATGAAGATATCTCTCTGTATATGATCATATTGGACTTGTCTGCCATTTAGCTAGCTCTCAGTATATGACCATGTTGGACTCATTAGCCATGTAGCCAGCTCTCTGTGTATGAACATGTTGCACTCATCTGCCTTGTAGCTAGCCCTCTAAATATACACAAGTTGGACTCATCTGCCATGTAGGTAACTCTCAGTATATGGACATGTTGGACTCTTCTGCCATGTTACTTGTATTCTGTATATGGACATGTCAGACTACTCTGCCATGTAGCCATCTCTCATTATATGGCAACGTTGGACTTATCTGCCATGATGCTAGAACTCTGTATATGGAAATGTTGCTCTACTCTGCCATGTAGCTAGCTCTCGGTATATCGACATTTTGTACTCGTCTGCATGTAGCTAGCTCTCTGTGCATAGATATGTTAGACTGATCTGCCATGTAGGTAGGTCTCTGTATATGAACATATTGTACTTGTCTGCCATGTAGATAACTCTCTTATATGAACATGTTGGACGCATCAGGCATGTAGCCAGCTTTCTGTGTATGAACATGTTGGGCTCATCTACCATGTAGCTTGTACTCTGCATAAGGACATGTTGGTCTACTCTGCCATGTAGCTAGCTCTCAGTATATGAACACGTTGGACTTATATGCCATGTAGCTAGAACACTGTATATGGATATGTTGCACTACTCTGGCATTTAGCTAGCTCTCTGTATAGAGATATTTTGGTCTCATCTTCCATGTATCTTGCTCTCAGTATATGTACATGTTGGACTCGACTGCCATATAGCTAACTCTCAGTGCATGTATATGTTGGACTGATCTGCCATGTAGGCAGTTGTCTTTATATGAACATATTGGACATGTTTGAAATGTAGCTAGCTCTCTAAGCATCGATATGTTGGACTCATCAGCCATGTAGCCAGCTCTCTCTGACTGAACATGTTGGACTCATCTGCCTTGTAGCTCGCCCTCTATATATACACATGTTGGACTCAACCGCCATGTAAATTATTCTAAGTATATGGACATATTTGACTCATCAGCCATGTAGCTTGTACTCTGTATATGCACATATTGGACTACTCTGTCATGTAGCTAGCTCTCTGTATATGGACATTTTGGAGTCGTCTGCCATGGAGCTAGATCTCTGTGCATCGCTATATTGGACTGAACTGTCATGTAGTTAACTCTTGTATATTTACATATTGGAATTGTCTGCCATGAAGCTAGCTCTCAGTATATGTACATGTTTGAATCATCAGCAACATAGTCAGCTCTCTGTTTATGAACATGTTAGACTCATCTGCCTTGTAGCTAGCCCTGTAAATATACACATGTTGGACTCTTCTGCCATGTAGCTAACTCTCTGTATATGAACATGTTGGACTCATCTGACGTGTACCTAGTACTCTGTATATGGATAGGTAGGACTACTCTGCCAAGTAGCCAGCTGTCAATACATGGACACGTTGAACTCATCTGCCATGTAGCTAGAGCTCAGTATATGGAAATGTTGCCCTACACGCCCATGTAGCTAGCGCTCTGTATATGGACATTTTAGACTTGTCTAACATGTAGCTAGCTCACTGTGCATGGATATGTTGAAAAGATATGCCCTCTAGGTAGCTCTCTGTATATGAACATATTGGACTTTTCTTCCATGTAGCTAGCTGTCTGTATATGGACATGTTGGACTCATCCTCCATGTAGCTAGTACACTGTATATGGACATGTTGGACTCAATTCCCATGTAGCTAGCTCTCAGTATATGGACATGTTGGACTCGTCTGCCATGCAGCTAGCTCACCTTACATGCATATATTGGACTGATCTGCCATGTAGGTAGCTCTCTGTATATTAGCATAATGGAATTGTCTGTCATGTAGCTAGCTCTCAGTATATGCACATGTAGGACTCATCAGCCATGTAGTCAGCTCTCTGTTTATGAACATGTTGGACTCATCTGTCTTGTAGCTAGCCCTCTAAATATACACATGTTGGACTCTTCTGCTATGTAGCTACCTCTCTAGATAATGAATATGTTGGACTCATCTGCCATGTACCTAGTACCCTGTATATGGACATGTTGGACTACTCTGTCATTTAGCTAGCTCTCAATATATGGACATTTTGGACTCATCTGCCATGTAGCTTGTACTCTATATGTGGACATATTGGACTACTCTGCCATGTAGCTAGCTCTACATATATGGACATTTTGCAGTCGTCTGCCTTTGAGCTAGCTCTCTGTGCATGGATATGTTGGACTGATCTGCCAGGAAGGTAGCTCTCTGTACTTTAGCATATTGGAATTGTCTGCCATGTAGCTAGCTCTCAGTATATGGACATGTGGGACTCATCAGCCATGCAGTCAGCTCTCTGTTTATGAACATGTTGGACTCATCTGCCTTGTAGCTAGCTCTCTAAATATACATTTGTTGCACTTTTCCATGTAGCTAAATCTCTGTATATGAACATGTTTGAATCATTTGCCATGTACCTAGTACTCTGTATATGGACATGTTGGACTTCTCTGCCAAGTAGTCAGCTGTCATTATATGGACACGTTGTACTCATCTGCGATGTAGCTAGATTTCAGTATGTGGAAATGTTGCACTACTCTCACATGAAGCTAGCTCTCTGTATATGGATATTTTGGAATCGTCTGCCATGTAGCAAGCACACTGTGCATGGATATGTTGGAAAGATCTGCCCTATAGGTAGCTCTCTCTACATGAACATATTGGACTTGTCTGCCATGTAGCTAGCTCTCTGTATATGGACATGTTGGACTCATCATCCATATAGCCAGCGCTCTCTGTATGAACATGTTGGACTGATCTTCCTTGTAGCTAGTCCTCTATACATATATATGTTGAACTCATCTGCCATGTAGTTAACTCTCAGTATATGGACATGTAGGACTCATCTGACATGTAGCTAATACTTTGTATATGGACATAAAGGACTACACTGCCATGCAGCTAGCTCTCAGCATATGGACATGTTGGATTCACAAGGCATGTAGAGAGCTCTCTGTGTATGAATATGTTGGAATCATCTGCCATGTAGCTAACTCTCAGTATATGGACATGTTGGACTCATCTGTCATGTGGCTAGTACTCTGTATATTGACATGTTGGACTACTTTGCCATGTAGCTAGCTTTCATTATATGGACATGTTGGACTCATCTGCCATATAGCTATAACTCTGTATATGGGAATGTTTCACTACTCTATCATGTAGCTAGCTCTCTGTATATCAACATTTTGGACATGTCTGCCATGTAGCTAGCTCTCTGTGCATGGATATGTTTAACTTAACTGCAATGTAAGTAGCTTTATGTATATGAACATATTAGACTTGTCTGCCAGGTAGCGAGCTCTCTGTGTATGGACATGCAATACTCATCAGACATGTATCCAGTTATCTCTGTATGAACATGTTGGACTCATCTGACTTGTAGGTAGTCCTCTATATTTACACGTTGGACTCATCTGGCATGTAGCTCTCAGCATATGGACATGTTGGACTCATCTGCCATGTAACTAGTACTCTGTATATGGAAATGTTGGACTATTCTGCCATGCTGCTAGCTGTCAGTATATGGACACGTGGGACTCATCGGCCTTGTAGCTGGAACTCTGTATATGGTAATGTTGCACTACTCTACTATGTAGCTAGCTCTCTGAATATGGACATTTTGTACTCATCTGACATGTAGCTAGCTCTCTGTGCATGGATATGTTGGACTGATCTGCCATGAAGGTACCTCTCTATATATGAACATATTGGACTTGTCTGCCATGGAGCTAGCTTTCTATATATGGACATGCTGGACACATCAGCCATGTAGCTAGCTCTCTCTGTATGAACATGTGGAATGCATCTGGCTTGTAGATATTCCTCTTTATATACACATGTTGGACATATCTGCCATGTAGCTAACTCTCAGTATAAGGATGTGATGGACTCATCTGACATGTAGCTTGTACTCTGTATATGGACATAGTGGACTACTCTGCCATGTAGCTAGCTCTCTGTATATGGACATTTTCGAGTTGTCTGCCATGGAGCTAGCACTCTGTGCATGGGTATGTTGCACTGATATGCCATGTAGGTAGCTCTATTTATATTAAAATATTGGAATTTTCTGCAATGTAGCTATCTTTCAGTTTATGGACATGTTGGACTCATCAGCCATGTAGCCAGATCTCTGTACATAAACATGTTGGACACATCTGCCTTGTAGCTAGCCCTCTAAATATACACATGTTGGACCCTTCTGCCATATAGCTAACTCTCATTATATGGACATGTTGGACTCATCTGCCAGGTAGCTAGTACTATATATATGGACATGTTGGACAACTATGCCATGTAGCAATCTGTCAGTATATGGACATGTTGGACTCATCTGCCATGTAGCTGGAACTCTGTATAAGAATATGTTGCACTACTTCTCCATGTAACTAGCTCTCTGTATATGGACACGTTGGACTCATCTGCCTTGTAGCTAGAACTCTGTATATGGAAATGTTGCACTACTATGCCACATAGCTAGCTATCTGTATAAAGACATTTTGGACTCGTCTCCATGTAGCTAGTACCCTGTATATGGACATATTTGACTACTATGCCATGTAGCTAGCTGTCCGTATATGGACTCTTGGGCTCATCTGCAATGTAGCTAGAACTCTGTATATGGAAATATTGCACTGCTTGGCCAAGTAGCTATCTCTGTGTACATGAACATTTAAAACTTGTCTGCCTTGTATTTAGTTCTCTGTGCATGGATATGTTGGACTGATCTGCTTTGTAGCTAGCTTTCTGTATATGAACATTCTGGGCTTTTCTGCCATGATGCTAGCTCTATGTATATGGACATGTTGGACTCATCAGCCATGAATCCACCTCTCTCTATACGAGCATTTTTGACACAACTTCCTTTTAGCTAGGACTCATCTGCCATGTAGCTAGTACTCTGTATATGCAAATTTTGTACTACTCTGCCATGTAGCTAGCTCTCTGTGCATGGATATGTTGGACTGATCTGCCATGTAGATAGCTCTCTGTATATGAACATATTGGACTTGTCTGCTATGTAGCTAGCTATCAGTATATCAATTTGTTGGAATCATCAGGCATGCATTCAGCTCTCTGTGTATGAACATGTTGGACCCATCTACCTGTATCTAGCACTCTAAATATACACATGATGGACTCATCTGCCATCATGCTAACTCTCAGTATACGGACTTGTTGGACACATCTGCCATGTTCCTTGATCTCTGTGTATGTAAATGTTGCACTAGTTGGTCATGCAGCTAGCTCTCTGTATATGGACACTTTGGAATCGTCTGCCATGGAGCTAGCTCTCTGTGCATGGATATGTGGACTGATCTGCCATGTTTTTAGCTCTCTGTATATGAACATATTGTGCTTGTCTCTCATATAGCTAGCTCTCAGTATATGAACAGTTTGGATTCATCAGCTATAAAGCCAGCTCACTGTTTGTGAACAAGATAGACTCATCTGCCTTGTAGGTAGCCCTCTAAATATACACATGTTGCACTCATCTGCCATGTAGGTAACTCACAGTATTTAGACTTGTTGGACTCATCTGCCATGGAGTTAGTACTCTGTATATGGACATGATGGACTACTTTGCCATGTAGCTAGCTCTCAGTATATGGACATTTTGGACTAGTCTGCCATGTAGCTCGTTCTCATTGTGTGGATATTTTGGACTAATCTGCCATGTAGGTAGCTCTCTGGATATAAACATATTGGACTTGTCTGCCATGTAGTTAACTCTCTGTATATGGACATGTTAGACTCATCAGCCATATAGCCAGCTCTCTGTGTAACAACATGTTGGACTCATGGGACTTGAAGCTAGCACTCTATATATACACATGTATGACTCATCAGCCGTGTATCCAGCTCTCTCATAATGAACATGCTGGATTCATCTGCATTGTAGCTAGCCCTATAAAAATACACATGTTGAACTCATCTGCCATGTAGCTATTTCTCAGTATATGTAGTTTGCTCTCTGTATATGCACATTTTGGACTTGTCTGCCATGTAGCTAGCTCTCTGTGCATGGATATGTTGGACTGATTTGCCATGTAGGTAGCTCTCTGTATATGAATATATTGGACTTGTGTGCCATGTAGATAGCTGTTTCTATATATGGACAAGTTGGACTCATCAGCCATGTGTCCAGATCTCTCTGTATGAACATGTTGGACTAATCTGCCATGTAGCCAGCTCTGTGTGTATGAACACGTTGGACTCATCTGCCTTGTAGCTATCCGTCTAAATATACACATGTTGGACTCATCTGCCATGTTGCTAACTCTCAGTATATGGACATGTTGGACTCATCTGCTATGTAGCTTGTACTCTGTATATGGATATGTTGGGCTACTCTTTCATGTAGCTAGATCTTTGTATATGAACATTTTGGACTCGTCTGCCATGTAGCTAGCTCTCTGTGCCTGGATAAGAAGGACTGATCTGCCATGTAGGTAGCTCTCTGTATTTGAACATACTGGACTTTTTGGCCATGTTCCTACATCTCTGTATATGGGAATGTTGGACTAATCAGCCATGTAGTCAGCTTTCTGTATAAGAACTTGTTGGATTCATCTACCTTGAAACAAGTCCTCTGTATATACACGTGTTGTACTAATGCTTTTTGTAGCTAATTCTCAGTATATGGGCATGTTGGATTCATCTGCCATGTAGCTAGGCCTCTGTATAGGGACATGTTGAACTACTCTGCCATGTAGCTTTTATTCTGTATATGGATATGTTGGACTACTCTTCCATGTAGATAGCTTTCTGTATATGAACATTTTGGATTCGTCGGCCATGTAGCTAGTACTCTGCATATGGACATATTGGACTACTCTGCCATGTAGCTAGCTGTCACTATATGGACTTTTGGACTCATCTGCCATGTAGCTAAAACTCTGTATATGGAAATGTTGCACTGCTCGTCCATGTAGCTAGCTCTGTTTATATGAACATTTAGGACTCATATGTCTTGTAGTTAGTTCTCTGGGCATGGATATGTTGGACTGATCTGCTATGTAGATAGCTCTCTGGATATGAACCTATTGGACTAATCTGCTATGTAGCTAGCTCTCTGAATATGGACATGTTGGATTCATCAGCCATGTATCCAGTTCTCTCTGTACGATCATGTTGGACTCATCTCCCTTTTAGTTATTCCTCTATATATACATATGTTGGACTCATCTGCCATATAGCTAACTATCAGTATATGGACTTGTTGGACTCATCTGCCATGTAGCTAGTACTCTGTATATGGACGTGTTGGACTACTCTGCCTTGTAGTTAGTTCTCAGTATGTGGACACGTTAGACTCATCTGCCATGTAGCTAGTAGTCTGCATATGGACATGTTGGACTTCTCTTCCATGTAGCTAGCTTTCTGTATATGCACATTTTGGACTAGTCTGCCATGTAGCTAGCTTTCTGCGCATGGATTTGATGGACTGATCTGCCACGTAGGTAGCTCACTGTATATGAACATACTGGATTTTCAACTATGTAGCTAACTCTCTGCATATGGGAATGATGGACTCATCAGCCATGAAGTCAGGTCTCTCTGCACGAATATGTTGGACTCATCTGCCTTGTAGCAAGTCCTCTATATATATACATACTATAATCACATGCTTTTTGTAGATAATTCTCAGTATACGGGCATGTTGGACTCATCTGTCATGTAGCTAGTACTCTGTATATGGACATGTTGGATTCATCTGCCATGTAGCTAAAACTCTGTTTATGGCAATGTTACACTACTCTGCCATGTGGCTAGCTCTCTGTATACAGACATATTGGACTACTCTGCCATGTAGCTAGATGTCAGTATATGGACTCTTGGACTCATCTGCCATGTAGCTAGAATGCTGTATAATGAAATGTTGTACTACTCGGCCATGTCTTAGATCTCAGTATTTGGATTCGTTGAACTCATCTGCCAAGTACCTAGAATTTTGTAGATGTAAATATTGCACTTACTCTGCCATGTATATAGCTCTCTGTATATGAACATTTGGACCCATCTGCCATGTACTAGATCTCTGTGCATGAATATGATACTCTGATCTGCTGTGTAGGTAGCTTTCTGTATATGAACTTATTGGACTTGTCTGCCTTGTAGCTAGTTCTCCCTATATGGACATGTTGGACTCTTCAGCCATGTAGACAGCTCTCTCTGTATGAACATGTTGGACTCATCTGCCTTGTAGATAGCACTTTAAATATACTCATGATGGACTCATTTGCCATGTTGTTAACTCTCAGTATATGGACATGATGGACTCATCTGCTATGAAGCTAGTACTCTGTATATGGACATGTTAGACTACTCTGCCATGTATCTAGCTCTCTGTGCATGAATATGTTGAACTGATTTTCCATGTATGTAGGTTTCTGTATATGGACAAGTTGGACTACTCTGTCATGTAGGTAGCTTTCTGTGCATGGATATGTAGGTCTGATCTGCCATGTAGTTAGCTCTCTGTATATGATCATATTGAACTCGTCTCCATGTAGCTAACTCTCTGTATATGGACATGTTGTACTAATCTGCCATGTAGATAATACTCTGTATATGGACATGTTGGACTACTCTGCCATGTAGCTAGCTCTCAGTATATGGACATGTTGGACTCATCTACCATGTAGCTAGAACTCTGTATATGGAAAGGTTTCACTACACTGCCCTGTAGCTAGCTCTCTGGGCATGGATATGTAGGTCTGATCTGCCATGTAGGTAGCTCTCTGTATATGATCATATTGGACTTTTCTGCCATGTAGCTAGCTCTCAGTATTTGGATATGTTGGAATCATCAGCCATGTAGCCATAATCTGTATATGAACATACGGCCTCATCTGCCTTGTAGCTAGCCCTCTAAATATACACATGTTGGACTCATCTGCCATGTTGTTAACTCTTAGTATATGCACATGTTGGACTCATCTGCCATGTAGATATTACTCTGTATATGAACATGTTGAATTACTCTGCTATGTAGCTAGCTCTAAGTATATGGACATGTTGGACTCATCTGCCATGTAGCTAGAACTCTGTATATGGAAATCTTGCACTTACTCTGCCATGTAGATAGCCCTCTATATATGGTCATTTTGGACTCGTCTGCCATGTAACTCGCTCTCTGTACATGGATATTTTGGACTGATATGACATGTAGGTAACTCTCTGTATATAAACATATTGGACTTGTCTCCATGTAGCTAGCTCTCTGTATATGGACATGTTGTACTCCTCAGCCATGTTGCCCCTCTCTCTGTTTGAATATTTTGGACACATTTGCCTTGTAGCAAGTCCTCTATATATACACGTGTAGGACTCACCTGCATTTTGTAGCTAACTCTCTGTATATGGACATGTTGGACTCATCTGCCATGTAGCTACTACTATGTATATGGACATTTAGGACATGTTGGACTCTTCAGCCATGTAGACATCTTTCTCTGTATGAACATGTTGGACTCATCTGCCTTGGAGCTAGCACTTTAAATATACTCATGATGGACTCATCTGTCATGTTGTTAACTCTCAGTATATGGACATGATGGACTCATCTGCTATGTAGCTAGTACTCTGTATATGGACATGTTGTACTCCTCAGCCATGTTGCCCCTCTCTCTGTATGAATATTTTGGACTCATTTGCCTTGTAGCAAGTAGTAGCCATGTAGCTACTACTATGTATATGGACATTTAGGACTACTCTGTCATGTAGCTAGCTCTCAGTATATGGACACGTTGGACTCATCTGTGATGTATCCAGCTGTCTCTGAATGAACATGCTGGACTCATCTGCTTATAGCTAGCCCGCTAAATATACACCTGTTGGATTCATCTGCCATATAGCTAACTCTGAGTACATGAACATGTTGGGCTCATCTGCCATGTAACTAGTACTCTTTATATGGACATGTTGGATTACTCTGCCATGTAGCTAGTTATCAGTATATGGACACATTGGACTCCTTTACCATGTAGCTAGAACTCTTTATATGGAAATGTTGCACTACTCTGACATGTATTTAGCTCCTGTATATGCACATTTTGGACTCATCTGCCATGTAGCTAGCTCTCTGTGCATGAGTATGTTGGACTGACCTGCCATGTTGGCAGCTCTCTATATACGAATGTATTAGACTTGTCAATCATGTACATAGCTCTCTGTACATGAACATGTTGGACTCATCAGCCATTTATCCAGATCTCTGTGTATGAACATGTTGGACTCATCTACCTTGTAGCTAGTCCTCTATATATACAGATGTTGGACTCATATTCCATGTAGCTAGCTCTCAGTATATGGACATGTTGGACTCATCTGCCATGTAGCTAG
>NW_006409080.1:268351-275710 GCF_000296735.1 Chrysochloris asiatica
ATGTTGGACTCATATTCCATGTAGCTAGCTCTCAGTATATGGACATGTTGGACTCATCTGCCATGTAGCTAGTACTCTGTATATGGACATGTTGGACAACTCTTCCATGTAGCTAGCACTCTGTATATGGACGTTTTAGACTCCTATGTCATGTAGCTAGCTCTCTATGCATGGATATGGTGGACTGATCTGCCATGTAGGTAGCTCTCTGTATATGAACATACTGGACTTTTCGGCCATGTAGTTGCCTCTCTGTATATGGGATGTTGGACTCATCAGCCATGTAGTCAGCTCTCTATGTATGAATATGTTTGATTCATCTGCCTTGTAGCTAGTCCTCTATATATACACATGTTTTACTCATATGCTTTTTGTAGCTAATTCTCAGTATATGGATATGTTGGACTCATCTGCCATGCAGCTAGTACTCTGTATATGGACATGTTGGACTACTCTGCCATGTAGCTAGCTCTCAGTATATGGACATGTTGGATTCATCTGCCATGTAGCTAGAACTCTGTATATGGAAATGTTGCTCTTGCTCTGCCATATACTTAGCTTTCTGTATAAGGACATTTTGGACTACTCTGCCATGTAGCTAGCTCTCTGTGCATGGATATGTTGGACTAATCTACCATGTAGGTATCTGTTTGTATATGAACATATTGTACTCCTCTGCCATGTACCTAAGTCTCTGTATATGAACATGTTGGATTCATCAGCCATGTAGCTCACTATCTCTGTATGAACATGTTTCACTCATGTGTCTTATAGCTAGTACTCTAAATATACACATGGTGGACTCATCTTCATTTTAGTGATAACTCTCAGTATATGGTCATGTTGGACTCATCTGTCATGTAGCTAGAACTCTGTATATGGAAATGTTGAACTTACTCTGCCATATACCTAGCTTTCTGCATAAGGGCATTTTGGACTCGTCTGCCATGTAACTAGCTCTCTGTGCATGGATATGTTGGACTAATCTACCATGTAGGTAGCTCTTTGTATATGAACATATTTTACTCCTCTGCCATGTACCTAAGTTTCTGTATATGGACATGTTGGACTCATCAGCCAAGTAGCCCACTCTCTCTGTATAAACATGTTGGCCTCATGTGCCTTATAGCTTGCACTCTAAATATACACATGGTGGGCTCTTCTGCATTTTGTAGCTAACTCTCAGTATATGGTCATGTTGGACCCATCTGCCATGTAGATAATACTCTGTATATGGACATGTTGGATTACTCTATCATGTAGCTAGCTCTCAGGATATGGATGCATTGGACTCATCTGCCATGTAGCTAAAACTCTGTATATGGAAATGTTGTACTTACACTGCCATGTAGCTAGCTCTCTGTATATGCACATTTTGGACTTGTCTGCCATGTAGCTAGCTCTCTGTGCATAGATATGTTTGAGTGATCTGACATGTAGGTAGCTCTCTGTATATGAACATATTGGATTTCTCTGACATGTAGCTAGAAATCAGCATATGGACATGTTGGACTCATCTGCCATGTAGCTATTACACTGTATATGGACATGTTGGACTACTCTCCCATGTATCTAGCTCTCTGTGCATGGATATGTTGGGCTGATCTACAATGTAGGTAGCTTCCTGTATATGAAAACCTTGGATTTGTCTGCCATGTAGCTAGCTATCAGTATATAGAAATTTTGGACTCATCAGCCGTGTAGCCAGCTCTCTGAGAATGAAAATGTTGGACTCTTCTGCCTTGCAGTTAACCCTCTAAATATACACATGTTGGACTCATCAGTCATGTAGCTAATTCTCAGTATATGGACATGCTGGAATCATCTGCAATGTAGCTAGAACTCTGTATATGTAAATGTGGCTCTATTCTGCCATGTAGCTATCTCTCTGTATATGGACATTTTGGAATCGTCTGCCACATAGCTAGCTCTTTGTGCATGGATATGTTGGACTGATCTGCCTCATAGGTAGCTCTCTGTATATGAACATATTGGATTTGTCTGCCATATAGCTAGCTCTCAGTATATGGACTTGTTGGAATCATCAGCCATATAACCAACTCTCTGTGTATGAACATACTGCACACATCAGCTTTGTAGATAGCCCTCTTAATATACACATGTTGGACTCATGTGTCATGTTGATAACTCTCAGTATATGGACATGTTGGACTCATCTGCCATGTAGATAGTACTCGGTATATGGACAGGTTGGACTACTCTGCCATGTAGCTAGCTCTCAGTATATGGACACGTTGGACTCATCTGCCATGTAGTTAGAACTCTGTATATGGACATTTTGGTCTCCTCTTACATGTAGCTCTCTGTGCATGGTTTTGTTGGACTGATCTGCCATGTAGGTAGTTCTCTGTATATGGACATGTTGGAATCATTAGCCATGAAGACAGCTCTCTCTGTATGAACAAGTTGGACTCATCTGCCTTGTAGCTAGCACTCTAAATATACACATGTTGGACTCATATTCCATTTTGCTAACTCTCAGTATATGAACATGTTGGACTTATCTGGCATGTAGCTTGTACTCTATATATGGACATGTGAGACTACTCTGTCATGTGTGTAGCTCTCAGTATATGGACACCTTGGACTCATGTGCCATGTAGCTAGAACTCTGTAGATGGAAATGTTGCACTACTCTGCCAAGTAGCTACCTCTCTGTATATGCAATTTTGGACTTGTCTGCCAGGTATCTAGTATTCTGTATATGGATATGTTGGATTACATTGCCATGTAGCTAGTTCTCTGTATTTGGACATTGTGGACTCGTCTGCCATGTAGCTAGCTCCCTGTGCATGGATATGTTGGATTGATCTGCCATGTAGGTAGCTTCTGTATATGAACATATTGGACTGGTCTGCTATGTAGCAAACTCTCTGTATATTGACATGTTGTACTCATCAGCCATTTAGACAGCTCTCTCTGTTTGAACATGTTGTACTCATCTGCCATTTAGCTAGCACACTATACATGGACATGTTTGACTACTCTGCCATGTTGGACTACTTGTCTGCCATGAAGCTAGCTCTCTGTGCATGTATATGTTGGACTGATCTGCCATGTAGGTAGCGCTGTGTATATGAACATATTGGACTTGTCTGTCATGTAGCTGGCTCTCTGTATATGGACATGCAGGACTCATCAGCCATGTATCCTGCTCTCTTTGTATGAACATGATGGACTCATCTGTATGTGGACATGTTGTACTAATCAGCCATGTAGACAACTCTCTCTGTATGAACATGTTGGACTCATCTGCCATTTAGCTAGTACTCTAAATATACACATGTTGGACTCATCTGCCATGTTGCTAACTCTCATTATGGACATGTTGGACTAATCTGCCATGTAGTTAGTACTCTGTATATGGATATGTGGGAGTGCCTTTTAGCTAGTACTCTAAATATACACATGTTGGACTCATCTGCCATGTTGCTAACTCTCAGTATATGGACATGTTGGACTAATCTGCCATGTAGTTAGTACTCTGTATATGGACATGTGGGATTACTCTGCCATGCATCTAGCTCTCTGTGCATGTATACATTGGACTGATCTGCCAAGTAGGTACCTCTCTGAATGTGAACACATTGGACTTGTCTGCCATGTAAATAGCTCTCTGTCTATGATCATGTTGGACTCATCAGTCATGTTATAAGCTCTCTCTCTATTAACATGTTGGACTCATCTGCCTTGTAATCAGTCCTCTATATATACACTTGTTGGACTCATATGAATTTTGTAGCTAATTCTCAGGATATGGACATGTTGCTCTCATCTGCCATGTAGTTAATACACTGTATATGGATATGTTGTACTACTCTGCCATGTAGCTAGCTCTCAGTATATGGACATGTTGGACTCATCAGCCATGTAGATAGTCCTCTGCATATGGACATGTGGAATTACTCTGCCATTTAGCTAGCTCTCAGTATATGGACACGATACACTGAATTGCCATTTAGAAAGTACTCTTAATATGGAAATGTTGCAATACTCTGTCATGTAGCTAGCTCTCTGTATATGGACATTTTGGACTCGTCTGCCATGTAGCTAGCTTTCTGTGCATGGATATGTTGGACTGATCAGACAAGTAGGTAGCTCTCTGTATATGAACATAATGGGCTTCTCTGCCATGTAACTACGTCTCTTTACATGGACATGTTGGATTCATCAGCCATTGATCCAGCTCTCTGTGTATGAACATGTTGGACTCATCTGCCATTTAGCTAGAACTCTATACATGGACATGTTGGACTACTCTGCCATGTTGGACTACTTGTCTGCCATGAAGCTAGCTCTCTGTGCATGTATATGTTGGGCTCATCAGCCATGTAGTCAGCTCTTTCTGGATGAACATGTTGAACTCATCAGCCTTGTAGGTAGTAGTATATATATACACATGTTAGACTCATCTACCATGAAACTATCAGTATATGGACATGTTAGACTCATCTGCCATGTAGCTAGTACTCTATATAAGGACATGTTGGACTACTCTGCCATGTAGCTAGCTCTCAATATATGGACACGTAGGACTCATCTGCTATGTAGCTAGAACTCTGTATATGGAAATGTCGCACTACTCTGCCATGTAGCTAGCTCTCTGTATATGGACATTGGACTTGTCTGCCCTCTAGCTAGCTCACTGTGCATGGATATGTTGGACTGATCTTCCATGTAGGTAGCTCTCTGTATATGAACATAATGGAATTTTCTGCCATGTACCTATCTCTCTGTATATGGGCATGTTGGACTCATCTGCCATGTATCTAGAACTCTGTATATGGACATTTTGGACTCATCAGCCATGTAGACAGCTCTCTCTGTATGAACATGTTGGACTCCTTTGCCTGGTAAGTAGTCCTCTTTATATACACATGTTGGATTCATCTGTCATGTAGCTAACTCTCATTATATGGAAATGTTGGATTCATCTGCCATGTAGCTTGTACTCTGTATATGGATATGTTGGACTACTCTGCCATGTATCTAGCTCTCAGTATATGGACATGATGGACTCATCTGCCATGTAGATAGAACTCTGTATACGGAAATGTTTCCCTACTCTGCCATGTTGATAGCTCCCTGTATATGGACATTTTGGACACATCTTCCATTTAGCTAGCTCTCTGTGTATTAATATGTTGGACTTATCTGCCATGTAGAAAGCTCTCTGTATATGAACATATTGGAGTTCTCTGCCATGTAGCTGTGTCTCTGTATATGGACATGATGGACTCATCTGCCATGTATCCAGCTTTCTCTGTATGAACATGTTGGACTCATCTGCCTTGTAGCTAGTCCTCTCTATATAGACATGTTGGACTCATCTGCCATGTATCTAATACTCTGTATATGGACATGATGGACTACTCTGCCATGTAGCTAGCTCTCAATAGATGGACACGTTGGACTCATCTGCCATGTAGTTAGTTCTCTGTGCATGGATATGTTGGACAGATCTGCCATGTAGCTAGTACAGTGTACATGAAAAAGTTGCACTACTCTGCCATGTACCTAGCAATCCATATGGACATTTTGGACTCATCTGCCATGTAGTTAGCTCTCTGTGCATGGATATGTTACACTCATCTGCCATGTAGGTAACTCTCAGTATATGAACATATTGGACATGTCTGCCATGTAGTTACCTCGCAGTATATGGACATGTTGGAATCATCAGTCATGTAATCAGCTCTCTGTGTATGAACATGTTGGACTCATCTACCTTGTTGCTATTCCTCTTTATATATATACATATGTTGGACTTATCTGTCATGTAGCTATCACTCAGTATATGGACATATTGGAATCAACAGCCATGTAGCAAGCTCTCTGTATGAACATGTTGGACTCATCTACCTTGTTGCTATTCCTCTTTATATATATACATATGTTGGACTTATCTGTCATGTAGCTATCACTCAGTATATGGACATATTGGAATCAAATGACATGTAGCTAGTAGTCTATATATCAACATGTTGGATTTCTCTGCCATGTAGCTTGCTTTCATTATATCGACAAGTTTGACTCATCTGCCATATAGCAGGAACTCTGTATATGGTAATGTTGCACTACTCTGCCATGTGGCTAGCTCTCTGTATATGGACATCTTGAACTTCTCTGCCATGTAGCTGTATCTCTGTTTATGTATATATTGGATTGGCTTGCCATGTAGGTAGCTGTCTGTATATGAACTTATTGGACTTTTCTGCCAGGTAGCTAGGTTTCTGTATATGGACATGTTGGACTCATGAGCCATGTATATAGCTCTCTCTTTATGAACATGTTGGACTCATCTACCATGTAGCTAGGTCTCTATAAGGAAATGTTTCACTTCTCTGCCATGTAGCTGTATCTCTGTTTATGTATATATTGGATTGGCTTGCCATGTAGGTAGCTGTCTGTATATGAACTTATTGGACTTTTCTGCCAGGTAGCTAGGTTTCTGTATATGGACATGTTGGACTCATGAGCCATGTATATAGCTCTCTCTTTATGAACATGTTGGACTCATCTGCCTTGTAGCTAACTCTCAGTATATGGAAATGTTTGATACATCTGCCATGTAGCTAATACTCTGTATATGGTACTGTTGGACTACTCTGCCATGTAGCTAGCTCTCAGTATATGGACACATTGGAATAATCTGTCATCTAACTAGAACTCTGTATGTGGAAATGTTACACTACTGTGCCATGTAGCTAGCTCTCTGTATATGGACATTTTGGACTCGACTGCTATGTAGCTAGCTCTCTGTGCATGGATGTGTTTGACTGATCTGCCAAGTAGGTAGCTCTATGTATAAGAACATATTGAACATATCTGCCATGTATCTAGCTCTCTGTATATGGACATGTTGGACACAACAGACATGTATCCATCTCCCTATATGTACACATGTTGGACTCGTTTGCCATGGATATGTTGGACCAATCAGCCATGAAGTTATCTCTCTATATGTGAATATATTAGACTTGTCGGCCATGTAGCCAGCTTTCTATATATGAATGTGTTCAACTCATCAGCCCTGTAGCTATCTTTCTGTGTATGAACATGTTGGACTCATCTGCCATGTAACTACCTCTAAGGATATGGACACGTTCGACTCATCTGCCACATAACTATAACTCTGTATATGGAAATGTTGCACTTCCCTGCCATATAGCTAGCTCTCTGTATATGGACATTTTGGACTCGTCTGCCATGTAGCTAGCTCTCTGTACATATATTGTTGTTGTTGTTGTTGTTAAGTGCCGTCAAGTCGATTCCGACCCATAGCGACCCTGTACAGGGTTTCCGAGGGTGTAAATCTTTACGGGAGTAGAAAGCCTC
>NW_006409080.1:276339-294748 GCF_000296735.1 Chrysochloris asiatica
TAGACAGCTCTCTCTGTATGAACATGTTGGACTCCTTTGCCTGGTAAGTAGTCCTCTTTATATACACATGTTGGATTCATCTGCCATGTAGCTAGCTCTCAGAATATGGACACGTTGGACTCATCTGTCATGTATCTAGAACTCTGTGTATGAAAATAATGGACTTTTCTGTCATGTAGCTAGCTCTCTGTTAATGGGCATGTTGGACTCATCTACCATATAGATAGAACACTGTATATGTTGCACTACCCTGCCATGTAGCTAGCTCTCAGTATATGGACATGTATGGACTCATAAGAAATGTAGCTAGTACTCTGTTTATGGACGTGTTGGGCTACTCTGCCATGAAGCTAGTTCTCAGTATGTGGACATGTTGGACTCATCTGCCATGTAGCTAGAACTTTATATATGGATATGTTGTACTGATTTACATTTTTGTATCTGTCTGTATATGAACATATTGGAGTTGTCTGCCATGTAGGTAGCTCTCTGTATATAGACATGTTGGACTCATCAGCCATGTAGCCAGGTCTCTCTGTACGAACATGTTGGACTCATCTGCCTTGTAGTTAGTCCTCTATATACACACATATTGGACTGATCTGCATTGTAGCTAACTCTCAGTATATGGACATGTTGGACTCTTCTGCCTTGCAACTAATACTATGTGTATATAAATGTTGGTCTACTCTGCCATGCAGCTAGCTATCAATATATGGACACGTTGGACTCCTCTGAAATGTTGCTACACCTCTGTATAAGGAAATGTTGCACGACTCTTCCATGTAGCTAGCTCTCTGTACATGGTTATTTTGGACTGATCTGCCATGTAGGTAGATCTTTGTACATAAACACATTGGATTTCTCTGCCATGTAGCGAGTTCTCTGTATATGGACATGTTGGACTCATCAGCAAGGTAGCCAGCTCTCTCTGTTTGTACATGTTGGACTCACCTGCCTTGTAGCTAGTCCCCTATATATACACATGTTTTATATATCTGCCATGTAGTTAACACTCAGTATATGGACATGTTGGATTTATCTAACATGTAGCTATTACTCTGTATATCGACATGTTGGACTACTCTTCCATGTAGATAGCTCTCAATATATGGACACATTGGAATTATCTGCCTTGTAACTAGAACTGTGTATATGGAAATGTTCCACTATTCTGCCATGTAGCTATCTCTCTGTATGTGGACATTTTGGACTCATCTGCCATGTAGCTAGCTCTCTGTGTATGGACATGTTGAACTACTCAGCCATGTAGATAGCTTTCAGTATATGGACCCCTTGGACTCATCAGCCATGTAGCCAGCTCTCTGTGTATCAACTTGTTGGACTCATCAGCCATGTAACTAGTCCTATATATATACACATGTTGGACTCATCTTCCATGTATCTAGCTCTCAGTATATGGACATGTTGGAATCACCTACCATGTAGCTAGTACTCTATTTAAGGACATGATGGACTACTCTGCCATGTAGCTAGCTCTCAGTATATGGACATGTGGGACTCATTTGCCATGTAGCTAGTACTCTGTATATGAACATAATGGATATTTCTGCCATGTAGCTAGAGTTCTGTATATGGAAATGTTGCAGTATTCTGGCATGTAGCTAGCTCTTTGTATATGGATATTTTTGACTCATCTGAAATGTACCTAGCATGGGTATGTTGGACTGATCTGCCATGCAGGTAGATCTGTGTATATGAACATATAGGACTTCCTGCCAAGCAACTATCTCTCTGTGTATGTATGTACATGATGGTATCACCAGTCATGTAGCCAGCTCTCTCTGTATGAACGTGTTGGACTCATCTTCCTTGTAGCTAGTCCATTATATATACACATGCTGCACTCATCTGCCATGTAGCTAACACTCAATATATGGACATGTTGAACTCATCTTCCTTGTAGCTAGTACTCTGTATATGGACATGTTGGACGACTCTGCCTTGTAACTAGCTCTCAGTATATAGACACTTTCGACTCATCTGCCATGTAGCTAGCACTCTGTATATGGACATTTTGGGCTTGTCTGCCACGTAGCTAGCTCTCTGTGCATGGATATGTTGGACTGATCTGATACGTAGGTAGATCTCTGTATATGGACATGTTGGACTCATCAGCTATGTAGACATCTCTCAGTGTATGAACATGTTGGACTCATCTGCCTTGTAGCTAGCCCTCTAAATATACACATGTTGGACTCATCTGACATGTAGCTAATTCTTACTATATGGACATTTTGGACTCATCTGTCATGCTAGATCTCTGTATATGGAAATGTTGCTCTACTCTGCTATGTAGCTAGCTCTCTGTATATGGACATTTTGGACTCGTCTGCATGTAGCTACCTCTCTGTGCATGGATCTGTTGGACTGATCTGGCATGTAGGTAGCTCTTTGTATATGAACATATTGTACTTGTCTGCCATGTAGCTAGCTATCAGTATATGGACACATTGGACTCATCTGCCATGTATCTAGAACTCTGTATATGGAAATGTTGCACTCTTCTGCCATGTAGGTAGCTCTCTGTATGTGGATATTGTGGACTCGTCTGGCATGTAGATAGCGCTTGGTGCATGGATATGTTGGACTGATCTGCCATGTAGGTAGCTCTTTGTATATGAACATATTGAACTTGTCTGTCATGTAGCTAGTTTTCTGTATATGGACACATTGAACAACTCTGCAATGTAGCTAGCTCTCAGTATATGGACACATTGGAATCATCTGCCATGTAGCTATAACTCTGTATATGGAAATGTTGCACTATACTGCCATGTAGCTAGCTCTCTGTATATGGACATTTTTTTTTACTCGTCTGCAATGTAGATAGCTCTCTGTGCTTGGATATGTTGGACTTATCAGACATGTATGTAGCTCTCCGTATTTGAATATATTGGACTTGTCTCCCATGTAGCTAGCTTTCTGTATATGGACATGTTGGACTTATCAATCATGTAGCTGGATCTCTCTGTATGAACATATTGGACTCATCTTACTGGTAGCTAATACTCTTTTTATACACATGTTGGACTCATCTGCAATGTAGCTAACTCTCAGTATATGGACATGTTGTACTCATTTTCCATGTAGCTAGTACTCTTTACATGGAAACATTGGACTACTTTGCCATTCAGCTAGCTCTCAGTATGTGGACATGTTGGATTCACCTTCCATGTAGCTAGAACTTTGTATATGGAAATGTTGTCCTACTCTGCCATGTAGCAGAGTATATATATACTCTGCCATGTAGCAGAGTATATAGACACTTTATATAGACACTTTGGACTCATGTGCCATGTAACGAGCTCTCTCTACGTGTTTATATTGGACTGATCTGCCATGTAGGTAGCTCTCTATATATGAACATAATGGACATTTCTGCCATGTAGGTAGCTCTCTGTATGTGGACATGTTGGACTCATCAGCCATGTAGCCAACTCTCTCTGTATGAACATGTTGAACTCCTCTGCCTTGTAGCTAGTCCTCTATATATATATCCATGTTGGACTTATATGCATTTTTTGCCTAACTCTCATTATATGGACATGTTGGACTCATCTGCCATGTCACTAATATTCTAAATATGAACATGTTGGACAACTCTGCCTTGTAGCTAGCTCTCTATACATGGACATTTTCGATTTGTCTACCATGAAGATAGCTTTCTGTGGATGAATTTATTGGACTTATCTGTCATGTCGGTAGCTTTCTGTATATTAACATATTGGACATGTCTGCCATGTAGCTAGCTCTCTATATGGACATTTGGACTCATGAGCCATGTAGCCAGCTCTCTCTGTATGAACACGTGGGATGCATCTGTCTTGCAGCTAGTCCTCTATATATACACATATTGAACTTATCTGCCATGTAGTCAACACTCAGTATATGGACATGTTAGACCTATCTAACATGTAGCTATTACACTGTATATCGATATGTTGGACTACTCTGCCATGTAGATTGCTCTCAGCATATGGACACATTGGAATTATCTACTATGCAGCTAGAGCTGTGTATAGGGAAATGTTCCACTATTCTGCCATATAGCTAACACTCTGTATGTGAACATTTTGGACTTGGCTGCCATGTTGCTAGCTCTCTGTATATGGACATGTTGGACTACTCAGCCATGTAGCTGGCTTTCAGTATATGGACACGTTGGACTCATCAGCCATGTAGCCTGCTCTCTGTGTATCAACATGTTGGACTCATCACCTGTGTAGCTAGTCCTATATATATACTCATGTTGGACTCATCTGCCATGTAGCTAGCTCTCAGTATATGGACATGTTGGAGTCATCTGCCATGTAGCTAGAACTCTGCCATAAAACTAGAACTCTGTTTATGGAAATGTTTCACTACCCTGCCATGTAGCTAGCACTCAGTATATGGACATTTTGGACTCGTCTGCCATGTCGCTAGCTCTCTGTATATGGACATTTTGGACTCATCTGCCATGTAGCTAGCTCTTTGTTCATATATATGTTGAACTGATCTGCCATGTATTTATCTCTATGTGTATGATCATATTATACTTGTCTGTCATGTAGCTCACTCTCTGTATATTTACCTGATGGACTCATCAGCCATGTAGACTGCTCTCTCTGTATGAATATGTTGGACTCACCTGCCTTGAAGCTAGCACTCTGAATATACTCATGTTGGGCTCATCTACCATGTATCTCACTCTCAGTATATGGACATGTTTAGACTCATCTGAAATGTAGCTAGTACTCTGTACATAGACATGTTGGACTACACTGCCATGAAGCTAGGTCACAGTATATGGACATGTTGGACTCATCTGCCATGTAGCTAGAGCTCTATACATGGATATGTTGTACTGATTTACATTTTTGTAGCTGTCTGTATATGAACATATTGGAGTTGTCTGCCATGTAGGTAGCTCTCTGTATATAGACATGTTGGACTCATCAGCCATGTAGCCAACTCTTTCTGTATGAACATGTTGAACACAACAGCCTTGTATCTAATCCTATATATATACACATATTGGACTCATCTGCCATGAAATGAACTCTCAGTATATGGACATGGAGCTAGAACTCTGTATATGGATAGGTTGGACTCATCAGCCATGTAGCCAGGACTCTCTGTATGAACATGTTGGACTCATCTGCCTTGTAGCTAGTCCTTTATATACACACATATTGGACTAATCTGCATTGTAGCTAACTCTCAGTATATGTACATGTTGGACTCGTCTGCCTTTTAGCTAGTACCCTGTGTATGTAAATGTTGGACTACTCTGCTGTGCAGTTAGTTCACAGTATATGGACATATTGGACTCATCTGCCATGTTGCCAGTACTCTGTATATGGACATGTTGTACTCATCTGCCATGTAGTTAGAACTCTGTATATGGAAATGTTGCACTACTCTGCCATGTAGCTCGTATACTGTATATGGACATATTGGACTTGTCTGCCATGTAGCTATCTCTTAGTATATGAACATGATGGACTCATCTGACATGCTGCTAGAACACTGTATATGGAAATGTTGCCCTACTATGCCATGTAGGTAGCTCTCTGTACATGGACATTTTAGACTCATCTGCCATGTATATGCACATGTTTGACACATCAGCCATGAAGCCACCTCTCTCTGTAAGAACATGTTGGACTCACCTGCCTTGTAACTAGTCCTCTATATAGTCACAAGATGGACTCATATGCCATGTAGCTAACTCTCAATATATGGACATGTTGGATTCATGTGCCATGTAGCTAGTACTCTGTATAAGGACATGTTGGACTCCTCTGCCAAGTAGCTAACTCTATGGACAAGTGGGACTAATCTGCCAAGTTGCCAGCTCTCTCTGTATGAACATTTTCGACTCATCTGCCTTTTAGCTAGTCCCCTATATATACACATGATGAACTCATCTGCCATGTAGCTAACTCTTAGTATATGGACATGTTGGACTCATCTGCCATGTTGCTAGTACTCTGTAAATGCACATATTATACTACTTTGCCATGTAGCTAGCTCTCTGTATATGGACATTTTGGAGTTGTTTGCCATGGAGGTAGCTTTCTGTGCATGGAAATATTGTACTGATCTGCCATATAGGTAGCTCTTTTCATATTAACATATTGGACTTGTCTACCATGTACATAGCTCTCAGTACATGGACATAGTGGACTCAGCAGCCATGTAGCCAGCTCTCTGTATATGAATCTGTTGCATTCATATGACTTGTAGCTAGCCATCTAAATAAACACATGTTTGACTCATGTGCCATGTAGCTAACTCTCAGTATATTGACATGTTGGACTCCTGTGCCATGTAGCTAACTCTCAGTGTATGGACATGTTGGGTGCATCTGCCATGTAGCTAGTACTCTGTATATGGACATGTTGGACTCATCTGCCACGTAGCTAGCTATCAGTATATGGACACGTTCGACTCATCTGCCATGTAGCTAGAACTCTGTATAAGGAAATGTTGCACTTCTCTGCCATGTAGCTCTGTAAATTCACATTTTATTCGTGTGCCATGTAGATAGCGCTCTGTACATGGATATGTTGGAGTGATCTGTCATGTAGATAGCTATTTGTATGTGACAATATTGGGCTTGTCTGCTATGTAGCTAACTCTCAGCATATGGACAAGTTGGACTCATCGGACATGTAGCTAGCTCTCTGTGTATGAACATGTTGGACTGATCTGGCTTTTTGCTATCCCTCTAAATATACTCATGATGGCCTCATCTGCCATGTAGGTAGCTCTCAGTATGTGGACATATTGGACTCCTGTGCCATGCAGCTAGAAATCTTTGTTGGGAAATGTTGCACTACTCTGCCATATAGCTAGCCCTCTGTATATAGACATTTCGGATTTTCTGTTGTGTAGCTAGATTTCTCTGCATGGATATGTTGGACTGATCTGCCATGTATGTAGATCTCTGTATACAAACATATTGGGAATGTCTGCCATGCAAGTAGCCCTCAGTATATGGACATATTGGACTCATCAGCCATGTATCCAGCTCTCTCTGTATGAACATTTTGGACTCATCTGACTTGTAGCTAGTCCTGTATATATACACATGTTTGACTCATCAGCCTTGTAGCTAACTCTCAGTGTATGGACATGTGTGACTACTCTGTTATCTTGCTAGATCTCAGTATATGGACACATTGGACTCATCTGCTTTGTAGCTAGAACTCTGTATATCGAAATGTTGCACTACTCTGCAATGTAGATAGCTCTCTGTAAATAGACATTTTGGACTCATCTGCCATGTAGCTAGCTCTCTGTTCATGGATATTTTGGACTGATCTGCCATGTAGGTTGCTCTCTGTGTATGATCATATTCTACTTGTCTACCATGTAGCTAGCTCTCAGTATATGGACACGTTGGGCTCATCAGCCATGTAGCCAGCTTTCTCTGTATGAACATGTTGGACTCCTCTGTCTTGTAGCTAGTCCTCTCTATATATATACGTTAGACTAATCTGTCTTGTAGCTAACTCTCTGTATATGGACATGTTGGACTCCTCTGCCATGTAGCTAGTACTCTGCATATGGATATATTGGACTACTCTACCATGTAGCTAGCTCTCAGTATATGGACACATTGGACTCCTCTGCCATGTACTAGAACTCTGTATAAGGAAATGTTGCACTACTCTGGCATGTAGCTAGTTCTCTGTCAATAGATATTTTGGATTTGTCTGCAATGTATCTAGCTCTCAGTACAAAGATATGTTGGACTGACCTGCCAAGTAGTTAGTTCTCTATATATGAACATATTGGATTTGGCTGCTATGTAGCTAGCTCTCAGTCTATGGACATGTTGGACTCATAAGCCATGTAGCCAGCACTCTGTGTATGAACATGTTGGACTCATCTACTTTTAGCAAGGCCATGTAGCCAGCACTCTGTGTATGAACATGTTGGACTCATCTGCCATGTAGCTAATTCTCAGTATATGGACATGTTGGACTCATCTGCCATGTAGCTAGTACTCTGTATATGGACATGTTGGACTTATCTACCATGTAGCTAGCTCTCTGTATATGGACATATTGGACTCCTCTGTCATGTAGGTTGAACTCTGTATAAGGAAATGTTGCACTTCTCTGCCATGTAGCTAGCTCTTTGTAAATAGACATTTTATTCATTTGCCATGTAGATAGCTCTCTGTACATGTATATGTTGGACTGATCTGCCATGAAGATAGCACTCTGTATATGCACACATTGGGCTTGTCTGCCATGTAGCTAGCTCTCATCTTGTGGACATGTTGGACTCATCATCCATGTAGCCAGCTCTCTGTGTATGAACATGTTGGACTCATCTGGCTTTTAGCTAACCCTCTAAATATACACATGTTGGCCTCATCTGCCATGTAGCTAGCTCTCAGTATATGGACACGTTGGACTCCTCTGCCATGTAGCTAGACATCTTTATAAGGATATGTTGCACTACTCAACCATGTAGCTAGCTCTCGGTATATATACATTTTGGACTCGTCTGCCGTATAGCTACATTTTTATGCATGGATATGTTGGACTGATCTGCCATGTAGGTAGCTCTCTGTATATCAACATATTGAAATTGTCTGCCGTGTAGTTAGCTATTGGATTCCTGCTCCGACTGTGGGTTACTCAAGGGAGAGGCGAGGATTAAGTGATCATATAAGGGACACAAGCTGATAGCAAGTGACAAAGTTTATTAAAAAGTTCCAAGCTTTTATAGGGCCAAACTGCAAGTCATTGTGGTTTGGCTAGCGCATAAGTTTCCTTTTTCACAGGAATGACTCACCTCTTGTTAAGTGATACTGATCTCAACCTTCTCCACTAGATGGCACCAGTGCTGGCTCCTCACATCTATCCCTTCTTTATTTACTCAAGGGACGTTGCCTGTTTTAGTTGGTCAGAGTGAGTCCTCAGTCTTACCCGTCATGTATACTCATTGCAGCATAAGGCAATGGCTCTGTCTTAGGTTGACTGGGGTTCCACCAATCCTTACCTGTCTTTGGCTACACGTCCTGCATGTGTCGGGGGAGTGCCTTCAGCTGGAGGGCACGAAGATGACTCCACAGCACTTTATACTGGTTAACGGCCATTCGAAGAAAGCAGGGAAAGAGGAGACAAGCAAAGATGACAAGTATGCCAATAGATGGAATGGGAACCCACAATTGAGAGAGGGAGGGAATAGTAGGGGACACATTTTTAAGATTGCATAGAAGTTGTTTAGCTAGTTCTGCGGCTTTGCTAAGAAGGCGGGGGGCCTAATGCATAGCAATTATTTGTGCATGTATGTCTTTCCATTCTCGGCTGATATTCTCAGCAACCCATACTCCGTGCAGATGGTCCTGCACTATGGTCCAAGGGAAGTCCGAGGCATTATACACAAGCTTAGTTTTACAAATTGAGTGATAATCAGCATGGCATGCAAGGTGTTACCATACTATTACCTGCTCCAAAGTATCTTCAAGTAATTTAACAGTATCATACAGTTCATTCAGGCGATGTTCAATGGCCAGATCAATCTTTTCTTCACGGTCCCAGTTGTAGGTAACATTGTCCATCAGCTCATTGACAGTAGATGCAGTCTGAATCTCCTGAGTAAGTGCAACTCTGGTGGTGGTGAAACAAGCAAGCAAGGTGATAAAAGACATTACACCCATTACTGTAAGTCCAAGTTGTCGCTTTGATCTAGAAAGCAATGTGGTAAACTCACCGACAAGTTGGAGGCCGGCATCATCATACCACTCTTGGGAGATGTTTACTGGCAGCAACGCATAAGCTGGTCTTTTTTAGGATTGCAAAAGACATGTTTGGCCTTTGGGCATCAACTCATGAAGTGAGGTTGCACCCAGTGAAGTTCAGATGAAATTTCTCGTACCCTCCCTGTGAAGTGTCATTCTCTAAGGTAAGAGGGCCCACAAGGAGAACATAGGGCTCAGGGAGGAAGAGAGATACATGGAGGGAAGTGTTAATGGTGTCATAATGGCAGTTTTTAGACCTGGGGCAGGCTAAGCACTGCGTCATGTTGATGGTGTTGTAAAAGGCCTTGCACAACGAGTTCGTCATATTGTTGGTGTAGCAAATTGGTTTAGAATAACTAGCCCCGCTATAGTTGAAGGGCTGTTTCTCGCTGAAGATGTCCCGCTGAGGGAAGGTTCAAGACAATCTCTGTGTTACTCACGTAGAATGGAAGCGGTGACAGATTCCTTTCCTTCCAGGACATGGGTCTCGTCAGTAGGGGATGCAGGATGACGGGCCAATGGATTGCCACCTGAGTCATCCACATGCCTCACAAGACGTTCAGGAATCCAACGAGGACCAGGTTCATCCTGTGGAACAACACAAACATCGCCTCGTCCCCATATGAGAACAGGGTCAGGCCCCTTCCATGTGCCTGTTAGGGCATCTTTCCATTTTTCCATAGGTTTCAGAGTGCTTAGCTCTTGGTTACTGTGTCTATCTGCAGCCCTGAGGCCGGAGGCATCAGTTAAAAGGTAGTTAAGGATGAAGGTGACATGATTGATATAATTTTGAGGTGTGCGGGGGTAGGATTCTCCTTTCTTTATTTTTTCAAGATATGACTTCACAGTGGCATGTGTGTGTTCAACAATGCCTTTGCCTTGGGGATTGTAGGGAATGCCAGTGGTATGTTTGATAGAAAAGATCTTACAAAACGCCGCAAAGCAGGCCCTAATATAGGCAGATCCATTGTCTGTCTTGATGCTCTGAGGCATACCCATAGCAGCAAAGGCATGTAGGCAATGTTTTATCACTTTGATGGTCCCCTCTACCATTAAGGGGGAGCAACAAATGAGGCCGGAGAAGGTGTCGACAGAGACATTCACATACTTAAGCAGACCATAGCTAGGGAAGTGTGTGACATCCATTTGCTGTAATACATTGGGACGTAAACCTGGAGGATTAACTCCAAAAGATGGAACAGACTGTTGGATGGGGCACTCAGGACAAGCATGGATGATCTGCAGTGCGGCTTTACTAGGGATATGAAACAACTTGTGCAGGGATTGACTGTTGCTATGTACATTAGCAATAGCTGCATTTGCAAACTTCTCACACAAGGTGGCACTGTTTGACATACCTTGTGTTAGGACTTTAATTATAGGTATTCATGGGGATGGCAGGGAACAACCTCCATTTGCCTGATTTTTTTTTTTTTTTTTTGAAAGCGGCCACTGATCCACCCACACAGATCTGTCGGGGCTCTGGGGGGACGGGAGGGGGTCTGGCGCGGTTGTGTGGGGAAGGACTCCGCCCCTCTTCCCATGCGCGCAGCGCCTCTCTGGCCACCTTCCCGTCTCCTCCTTTCTCTTCCCTATCATCTCTTCGCCCCACCCGGCCACGCGCGGGGATCTGGTCTTGCACCGGCACCCCCCACCGGAACTGCCCCCAGGCCATGGTTCCGCGTGGCAACTTGCCTCAGACAGCGCCTAGCTGCCGACTTAGAACTGGTGCGACTACTGGATCTGTTGTACTGATTGTGGTACTAGCATTTATCATCAGAGGGACTGCCTTTTCTCTGGGATTTTGAACTTCTCCTTTGTTACTCTATTGCTCGTCTTTTTCTTGTAGGGGTGGAGCTAATGCCTCTAGCTGTTTTCGTGAGAACTTGGAGCTGTATACTGACCTCAGGATATCTAGCCAGAACTATATTTGGCATTTCAACAACTCCTGCACCTTTAAGCACACTAGGGGAACTTTCTTTCACCATCAACTCCACACCAGGAACTTCCTCTTCCTTAACTGTCTCTTTACTAACTGGATAAACAGCAGTCACGGTGGAGGACTGAGGGTCTGGCCACAAAGCAACAGCTCCGTCAGAGTCACTGTGCTCTTTATCTATGGCCTCTTTCTTAAGAGTACTGAGGTTGGGGTAGATGTTATCAGGCGCGCTGGGCGCGGATGGTTTAATTTCTTTTCCTGGGCTTGCCAGATGGTCGTTACTGAAATCAAAAGTATCCCGGACAAGCCTCCACAAACTGAAAGTATCCGCGGGCACTCGATCGGGCCTGTTCTTGGCATAAAATTCCTGAAAATCCTGTCCTATCTTATTCCATAGTTTTACATCTACAATCCCATCTTCAGGGAACCAAGGACAAACTGTATTTACAAAATCTATAAATTTACAAAGCTGACCATGGTCTACTCTCACTCCTCTGGTTCGGAGGATATTCCTAAGCATATTTACATACCGAGCCTTTCCTGGTTTATTCCCCATACTTACCTGATTGGATTGCCCTCTCTTCTGTTAATTGTCCTTATGGCCTTACTCTTCAGAATCTATTTTAGAGGGTCCTTTGCGTAATCTCTCATACTCGAGCGCCACATTGTGCGCCACTTATCGGATTCCTGCTCTGACCCTGGGTTACTCGAGGGAGAAGCGAGGATCAAGTGATCAGATAAGGGACACAAGCTGATGGCAAGTGACAAAGTTTATTAAAAATTTTGAAGCTTTTATAGGGCAAAACTGCAAGTTATTGTGGTAGGGCTAGCGAATAAGTTTCCTTTTCCCAGGAATGACTCACCTATTTGTAAGTGAAACTGATCTCAACCTTCACCACTGGTGCCCAGTGCTGGCTCCTGACAGCTAGCCCTCAGTATATGGACATGTTGAACTCATCAGCCATGTAGCCAGCTCTCTCTGTATGAACTCTTTGGACTCATCTGCCTCTATATATACACATGTTGGACTCATCTGCCATGTAGCTAACTCTCAGTATATGGACATGTTGCCATATACTGAGTATATGCTATGTTGCCAGATCTCAGTATATGGACACAATGGACTAATCTGCCTTGTAGCTAGTCCTCTGTATATCGAAATGTTGCACTACTCTGCCATGTAGCTATCTCTCTGTAAATAGACATTTTGGACTTGTCTGCCATGTAGCTAACTCACTATACATGGATATGTTGGACTGACCTGCCATGTAGGGAGCTCTCTGTATATGAACATATTCTACTTGTCTGCCATGTAGCTAACTCTCTGTACATGGATATGTTGGACTGACCTGCCATGTAGGGAGCTCTCTGTATATGAACATATTCTACTTGTCTACCATGTAGCTAGCTCTCAGTATATGGACATGTTGGGGTCATCAGCCATGAAGCCATCTCTCTCTGTATGAACATGTTGGACTCCTCTGCCTTGTAGATAGTCCTCTATATATACACATGTTATACTCATCTGCCTTGTAGCTAAGTCTCAGTATGTGGACATGTGGGACTCCTCTGCCATGTAGGTAGTACTCTCCATATGGACATGTTGGACTACTCTGCCATGTAGCTAGCCCTCTGTATATGGACATGTTGGACTCCTCTGCCATGTAGCTAGAACTCTGTATAAAGAATTGTTGCACTACTCTACCATGTAGCTAGCTTTCTGTAAATAGACATTTTGGATTCGTCTAACATGTAGCTAGCTCTCTGTACATGGATATATTGGACTGACCTGCCATGTAGGTAGCTCTCTGTATATGAATATATTGGATTTGGCTGCCATGTAGCTATCTCTCAGTATATGGACATTTGGACTCATCAGCCATGTAGCCAGCTCTCTATGTGTGAACATGTTGGACTTATCTGCCTTTTAGCGAGGCCTCTGAACATACACATGTTGGACTTATCTGCCATATACTCAGTATATATATACTCATATACTCAGTATATGAACATGTTGGACGACTCAGCCATGTAGCTAGAACTCTGTATAGGGAAATGTTGGACTACACTTCCATGTAGCTAGCACTCAGTATATGGACATGATGGACTTATCTGCCATGAAGCTTGGACTCTGTATATGGACATGGTGGACTCATCTGCCCTGTAGATAGTATCTGCATATGGACATGTTGAACTACTCTGCCATGTAGCTAGCTCCCAGTATTTGGGCATGTTGGACTACTCTGCCATGTAGCTAGCTCTCAGTATACGGACATGTTGGACTCATCTGCCATGTAGCTTGGACTCTGTATATGGACATGTTGTACTCGTCTGCCAAGTAGCTAGTACTCTGTATATGGACATGTTGGACTCACCATCCATGTCGCCAGCTCTATCTATGAACATGTTGGAATCATCTGCCTTGTAGCTAGCCATCTAAATATACACATGTTGGACTGATCTGCCATGTAGCAAATTCTCAGTATATGGATATGTTGGGCTCATCTGCCATGAAGCTAGTACTCTGTATACGGACATGTTGTACTGCTCTGCCATATAGTTAGCTCTCATTATATGGACCCTTTGGACACATGTGCCATGTAGTTAGAACTCTGTATATGAAAATGTTGCACTACTCTACCATGTAGGTAGGTCTCTGTATATGGACATGTTGGACTTGTCTGCCATGTAGCTAGGTCTCTGTGCATGGATATGTTGGACTGATCTGCCATATAGGTAGCTCTCTGTACATGAACATATTGTACTTGTCTGCAATGTAGCTAGCTCTCTATATATTGATATATTGGACTCATCTGTCATGTAGCCTTCTCTCTCTGTATGAACATGTTGGATTATCTGTCTTGTACCTAGTCTGCTACATATTCATATTTTGGACATATCTGCCATGTAGCTAACTCTCAGTACATGGACTTGTTGCACTCATCTGCCATGTAGCTAGTAGTCTGTATATGCACACGTTGGACTACTCTGCCATGTAGCTAGCTCTCAGTATATGCACACGTTGGACTCATCTGCCATGTAGCTAGAACTCTGTATATGGAAAAGATGTCCTACTCTAACATGTAGCAAGGTCTCTGTATATGGATATTTTGGACTCATCTGACATATAGTTAGCTCTCTGTACATCGATATGATGGACTGATCTGCCATGTAGATAGCTCCCTGTATATGAACATATTGGACTTGTCTGCCATGTAGCTAGCTCTCTTTATATGAACATATTGGACTTGTCTGCCATGTAGCTAGCTCTCTTTATATGGACATGTTGGACTCATGACTCATGTAGGCAGCTCACTGTGTATGAACATGTGGGACTCATCTGGCTTTTAGCTAACCATCTGCATATACACATGTTGGCCTCATCTGCCATGTAGGTAACTCTCAATATATGGAAATGTTGGAATCCTCTGCCATTTAGCTAGCTCTCAGTATATGGACACTTTGGACTCATCTGCCATGTACCTAGAACTCCGTATAATGAAATGTTTGACTACTCTGCCATGTAGCTAGCTCTCTGTAAATAGACATTTTGGATTTGTGTGCCATGTAGATAGCTCTCTGTGCATGGATATGATGGAGTGATCTGCCATGTAGGTAGCTCTCTGTATATGAACATAATGGACTTTTTTGCCAGCTAACTAGCTCCCTGTATATGGGCTTCTTGGACTTGTATATGGGCTTGTATGTACATATTGCATTTGTCTGCCATGAGACTAGCTCTCTGTAAATTGACATGTTGGACTCATCAGCCATGGGCCAGCTCTCTGTCTATGAACATGTTGGATTCATCTGCCTTGTAGCTAGCTCTCTAAATATACACATGATGGACTCAGCTGCATTTTGTAGCTTACTCTCAGTATAAGGACATGTTGGACTCATCTGCCATGTAGCTAGTACTCCATATATGGACATGTTGGACTACTCTGCCATGTAGCTAGCTCTCAGTTTATGGGCATGTTGGATTCATCTGCCAAATAGCTAGAACTCTGTATAAGGAAATGATGCACTACTCTGCCATGAAGCTAGCTCTCTGTATATGGACATTTTGGACTCATCTGCCATGTAGCTAGCTCTCTGTACATGGATATGTTGGAATGATATGCCATGTAGGTAGCTCTCTCTATATGAACATATTGGACTTGTCTGCCATATAGCTACCTCTCTATATATGGACATGTTGGATTCATCAGCCATGTAGCCAGCCCTCTGTGTATGAAAATGTTTCACTCATCTCCTTTGTAGCTAGTCCTCTCTATATATACATGTTGGAGTTATGTGCCATGTATTTAACTCTCAGTGTGTGGACATGTTGAACTCATCTAACATGTAGCTAATACTCTGTATATGGACATGTTGGAATACTCTACCATGTAGCTAGCTCTCAGTATATGGACATGTTGGACTCATCTGCCATGTAGCTAGAACTCTGTATATGGACATTTTGGACTTTTCTGTAATGGAGTTAGCTCTCTGTACATGGATGTGTTGTAGTGATCTGCATTTTGGTAGCTCTCTGTGTATGAACATATTGGAATTTTCTGCCATGGACGTAGGTCTTTGTATATGAACATATTTGACTTGTCTGCCATGTAGAGAGCTCACTGCATATGGATATGTTGGACTCATCAGCCATGTAGCCAGATCTCTCTATATGAACATGTTGGACTCATCTGCTTTGCAGCTAGTACTCTGTATATACACATGTTGCACTTATGTGCCATGTATTTAACTCTCAGTATTATCAGCATATTGAAATGTTGCACTACTCTGCCTTATATATGTAAATATTGGACTTGTTAATATAGCTCTCTTTACATGGACATGTTGGACTCATCAGCCATGTAGCCAGCTCTCTCTGTATGAACATGTTATACTCATCTGCCTTGTAGCTAGTCCTCTATACATACACTTGATGGACTTTTCTGCCATGTAGTTAACACTGAGTATATGGACAAGTTGGCCTCATCTATCATGTAGCTAGTACTCTGTATATTGACATGTTGGACTACTGTGCCTTGTAGGTAGCTCTCAGTATATGGACACGTTGGATTCATCTGCCATGTAGCTAGAACTGTGTATATGCAAATGTTGCACTAATCTGACAGATAGGTAGCTTTCTGCATGTGGACCTTTTTGACTTCTCTGTCATGTAGCTAGCTCTCGGTGCATAGATATGTTGGACTGATCTGCCATGTATGTAGCTCTCTGTATATGAACATATGTTGCAGACCGTGTGTAGACTATAAAGGCCACAGGCTCTAGGAAAAAATGAGGCCACTGGCAGTCATGGCAAATTGTTTTTAATCTTAGTATTCAGTTATTAAATGCAGACATGAGCCCTTATTATCCACAGAGAAATATTAGAACCTCCTAAAGCAGAGACTAGAAGTTTCAAAAGTCAAGCCTTTCTCCAAAGGAGTAACTGAAAATATCTTAGCTACTTCGCAGTTCTTTGTTCTACAGACAAAAAAAAACCATCCTCCCTAATCCTTTTCCAGATTCCGCCCATTCACCTGGGCATCTTGCGTCCTCCTACAGACCTGGCTCAGGAAGCTAAAACAGCAGGACTCTGCCCAAGTTTTTGTCCTTACCTCTCACCTTCCCCCAACTGAGCTCAGGGGCTATAGATATGTTAATTGAGCCTGAGAAACCAAGATACTGGCCTGGGATTCGAACCAGTGGCATACGATGTAAAATTAGATAAATGTATGGAAAATTACTGATGTTAGCTGTATCCTGTTTTAGTCCCTCCCAGCTTGTTGGGAAGCTCCACCCCTAAATAAAACAGAGGCCCATGCCCGCCCAGGTGTGCATTACAGGTTGGCGGGCATGCAGTAAAGATTGAAGGGCAGTGAGTTGCTGCCTGCAGAGGCCACGATGCCTGTAATCCAAAGTATGCCCACCAGTGATGTATTCACCCTGGCTTTGGGGTGCCTCTTTGTCCCCCTCTTTCTGTCTGTCTGTGTATTCTTTCTCTATCCCTATCGCCGCTGGATCTCCCCTCCTCATGAACCAAACACTTGTGAACAACACAAATATGTCGAGGTCAGTCCCCGGCAAACATATTGAACTTGTCTGCCATGTAGCTATATCTTTGTATATGGATATGTTGGACTATTCAGCCATGTAGCTAGCTCTCAGTATATGGACACTTTGGACTTATCTGCCATGTAGCTAGACACTGTATATGGAAATGTTGCGTTATTCTACCATGTAGCTAGTTCTCTCTTTATGGACATTTGGACTTGTCTGCAATGTAGCTAGCTCTCTGTGCATGGCTATGTTGGACTGATCAGCCATGTAGGTAGCTCTCAGTATATGAATATATTGGACTTGTCTGCCATGGAGCGAGCTCTTTGCATATGGACATGTTGGACTCATCAGCCATGTAACAAGCTCTCTCTATATGAACATGTTGGACTCATCAGCCTTGTAGCTAGTCCTTTATAAATACACATGCTGGACTCATCTGCCATGAAGCTAAGTCTCAGTATATGGTCATATTGGACTCATCTGCCATGTACCTAGTACTCTGTATATGGAAATGTTGGATTACTCTGCCATGTAGCTCGCTCTCTGTATATGGACATTTTAGACTCGTCTGCCATGTAGCTTGCTCTCTGTACATGGATGTGTTGGACTGATCTGCCATGTAATTAGCTCTCTGTATATGCACA
>NW_006409080.1:294848-295515 GCF_000296735.1 Chrysochloris asiatica
TGTAGCTAGCATTCTGTATATTGACGTTTTCGCCTTGTCTGCCATGTAGCTAGCCCTATGTTCATGGATATGTTGGACTGATCTACCATGTAGGTAGGTCTTTGTATACGAACATATACGACCTGTCTTCCATGTAGCGAGCTCTCTGCATATGGACATGTTGGACTCATCTGCTTTGTAGCTAGTCCTTTATATGTACACATGTTGGACTTATGTTCCATGTAGTTAACTCTCAGTGTATGGACATGTTGGACTCATCTACCATTTAGCTAGTACTCTGTATTTAGACATGTTGGAATACTCTGTCATGTAGCTAGCTCTCAGTATATGGACACGTTGGACTCATCTGCCCCTTAGCTAGAACTGTGCACATAGAAATGTTGCACTATGCTGCCATGTAGCTAGCTCTCTGTGCTTGGATATGTTGGACTGATCTGCGATTTAGCTAGCACTCTGTACATGGATATGTTGGACTGATCTGCCATGTAGGTAGCTCTCTGTATATGAACATATTTCACTTGTCTGCCATGTAGCTAACTCTCTGTATATGGATATGTAGACTGATCAGCCATGTATCCAGCTCTCTATGAATGAACATGTTGGACTCATCTGCCTTTTAGCTAGTCCTCTATATATACACATGTTGGCCTCATCTGCCATGTAGCTA
>NW_006409080.1:296865-310645 GCF_000296735.1 Chrysochloris asiatica
ACTCATCTGCCATGTATGTAGCTATCTATATATGGACATTTTGGCCTCATCTGAAATGAAGGTAGCTCTCTGTTCATGGATATGTTGGACTGATCTGCAATGTGGGTAGCTCTCTGTATTTGAACATATTGGACTTCTGGGCCATATGGCTAACTCTCTGTTTATGTACATGTTGGACTCATCATCCATATATCCGGCTCTCTCTGCATGAACATATTGGACTCATCTTCCTGGTAGGTAGTCCTCTATATATACACATGTTGGACTCATCTGCCACAAAGCTAACTCTCAGTATATGGACATGTTGGACTTATGTGCCATATAGCTAGTACTCTGTATACGGAAATATTGGACTACTCTGCCATGCAGCTAACTCTCAGTATATGAACACGTTGGACTCATCTGCCAAGTAGCGAGAACTCTGTACATGGAAATATTGCACTACTCTGCCATGTAGCCAGCTCTCTGTACATGGACATTTTGGACTCGTCTGCCATGTAGCTAGCTCTCTGTGTATGGATATGTTGGACTGATCTTCCATGTAGGTAGCTCTCTGTATATGGACATATTGGACTTGTCTTCCATGTAGCTTGCTTCCACTATATGGACATGTTGGACTCATCAGCCATGTAGACAATTCTCTGTGTATGAGCATGTTGGACTCATCTTCCTTGTAGCTAGCCCTCTAAGTGTACACTTGTTGGACTCATCTGCCATGTAGCTAATATTCAGTATATGGACATGTTGCACTATGCTGCCGTGTAGCTAGCTCTAAGTATATGGACACAGTGGAGTCATCTGCCATGTAGTTAGAACTCTGTATAAGGAAACATTGCATTTTCTGCCATGAAGCTAGGTCTCTTTATATGGACATTTTGGACTTGTCTGCCATGTAGCTAGCTCTCTGAGTATGGATATGTTGGACTGATCTGCCATGCAGGTAGCTCTTTGTATATGAATGCATTGGACTTGACTGCCATATAGCTAGCTCTCAGTATATGAACAAGTTGGACTCATGAGCCATGTAGTCAGCTCTCTCTATGAACATGTGGGACTCATCTGCCTTGTAGCTACTCCTCTTTATATACATGTGTTGGACTAATCTGCCATGTAGTTAACTCTCAGTATATGGAATAAGCTGGACTCATCTGCCATGTAGGTATCTCTCTGTATATGGTCATTTTGGACTCGTCGGACATGTAAATATCTCTTGGTGCATGGATATGTTGCACTGAAGTGCATTTTGGTACTCTCAGTATAAGAACATAATGGACTTTTCTGCCATGAAGCTAGCTCTCAGTATATGGAAATGTTGGCCTCATCAGCCATGTAGCCAGCTCTCTGTGATTGAACATTTTGGACTCATTTTCCTTGTAGTTAGCCCTCTAAATATACACATGTTTGACTTATCTGCATTGTAGTTAACACTGAGTATATGGACATCTTGGACTCATCTGCCATGTAGCTAGTACTCTGTATACCAACATGTTGGACTACTCTATCATGTAGCTAGCTCTCAGTATATGGACACGTTGGACTCATCTGCCATGAAGCTGGAAGTGTGTATATGGAAATGTTGCACTATTCTGCCATGTAGCTAGCTCTCTGTATGTGGACATTTTGGACACGGCTGCCATGTAGATAGCTCTCGGTGCATGGATATGTTGGACTGATCTGCCATGTAGGTAGCTCTCTGTATCTGAACATATTGAACTTGACTGCCATGTAGCTATCTCTCTGTATATGGACATATTGGTCTTATCATCCATGTTGCCAGGTCTGTGTATGAACATGTTGGACTCATGTGCATGATAGCTAGTCCTCTATATATACACATGTTGTATTCATCTGCATTTTATAGCTAACTCTCAGTATATGGACATGTAGGATTCATCTGCCATGTAGCTTGTACTCTGTATATGGACATGTTGGGCTACTCTGCCATGTAGCTAGCTGTCAGTATATAGACATGTTGGATTCATCTGCCATTTAGCTAGAACTCTGTGCATGGAAATGTTGCACTTATTTGCCATGTAGCTAGCTCCCTCTATATGGACATTTTCGACTTGTCTGCCATGTAGCTATCTCTCTGTGCATGGATATGCTGGACTGATCTGCCATGTAGATAGATCACTGTATATGAACATATTGGACTTCTCTCCGATGTAGCGAGCTCTCTCTATATGGACATGTTGTACTCATCAGCCACGTAGCCATCTATCTCTGTATGAATATGATGGACTCATCTGCCTTGTCGATAGTCCTCTATATATACACATGTTGGACTCATCTCCCATGTAGCTAGTACTCTGTATATGGACATGTTGCGCTACTCTGCCATGTAGCTAGCTCCATTTATATGGACATTTTGTACTTGTCTGCCATGTAGCTAGCTCTCTGTGCATTGATATGTTCACTTATCTGTATTTTGGTAACTCTAAGTATATGAACATAATGGACTTTTCTGCCATGTAGCAAGCTCTCAGTATATGGACATGTTGGACTGATCAACCATGTAGCCAGCTCTCTGTGAATGAACATTTTGGACTCATCTGCCTTGTAGTTAGTCCACTATATATACACATGTTGGACTCATCGGATATGTAGCTAGTACTATGTATATGGACATGTTCTACTACTCTGCCATGTAGCTAGCTCTCAGTATATGGACACCTTGTACTCATCTGCCATGAAGCTAGAACTCTGTTTAAGGGAATGTTGCACTATTCTTCATTTAGCTAGCTCTCTGTATATGGACATTTTTGACTCATCTGCCATGTAGCTAGCACTCCGTGCTTGGATATGTTAGACTGATCTACCATGTAGAGAGCTCTCTGTATATGAACATATTGCACTTGTCTTCCATGTAGCTAGCTCTCTGTATATGGACATGCTAGACTCATCAGCCATGTAGCCAGCTCTCTCTGAACATGTTGGACTCATCTGTCTTCTATCTAGTACTCTGTATATGGACATGTTAAACAACTCTGTCATGTAGCATGGTCTCAGGATATGGACACTTTGGACTCATCTGCCATGTAGCTAGAACTCTGTATATGGAAATGGTTCACTACTCTACCATGTAACTAGCTCTTTGTATATAGACATTTTGGACTTGTCTACCATGTAGCTAGTTCTCTGTGCCTGGATATGTTGGACTGATCTGCCATGCAGGTAGATCTCTGTATATAAACATATTGGACTTGTCTGCCATGCAGTGAGTTGTCTGTATATGGACATGTTGGACTCAGCAGCCATAGAGCCTGCTCTTTCTGTATGAACATGTTGGACTCATTTGCCTTTTTGCTAGTCCTATATATATACATATGTTGGACTTATCTGCCATGGAGTTCACACTCAGTATATGGAAATGTTGGACTCATCTACCATGTAGCTAGTGTTCTGGTTATCGACATGTTGGACTCCACTGCCATGTAGCTAGATGTCAGTATGTGGACACATTGGACTCATCTGTCATGTAGCTAGAACTGTGTGTATGGAAATGTTGCACTATTCTGCTATGTAGCTAGCTCTCTGTATGTGGACATTTTGGACACGTCTGACATGTAGCTAGCTCTCGGTGCATGGATATGTTGGACTGATTTGCCATGTTGGTAGCTCTCAGTATATGAACATATTGAACTTGTCTACCAAGTAGCTAGCTCTCTGTATATGGACATGTTGGACTCATCAGACATGTAGCCAGCTCTCTCTATATGAACATTTTGGACTCATGTGCCTGGTAGCTAGTGCTCTATATATACACATGTTGGATTCATCTGCCATGTATCTAACTTCCAGTATTTGGTCATATTGGATTTATCTGCCATGTAGCTAGTACTCTGTATATGGGCATGATGGACTACGCTGCCCTGGTGCTAGCTCTCAATATATGGACATGTTGGACTTATCAGCCATTTAGACAGCTCTCTGTGTATGAACATGTTGGACTCTTCTGCCTTTTAGCTAGTCACCTATATATAGAGATGTTGGACATATCTGTCATGTATTTAACTCTCAGTATATGGACATGTTGGACTCAAATGCCATGTTTTAGAGCTCTGTATATGGAAATATTCCATTATTCTGCCATGGAGCTTGTTTGCTGTATATGGACATTTTGGATTCATCTGCCATGTAGCTAGCTATCTATGCATGGACATGTTGGACTGATCTGGCATGTAGGTAGCTCTCTGTATATGAACACATTGGACTTGTGTGCCATGTAGCTAGCTCTCAGTAAATGGACACGTTGGACTCACCAGTCTTGTAGCCAGCTCTCTGTGTATGAACATGTTGGCCTCATCTGACTTGTAGCTAGTCCTCTAAATATACACATGTTGGACTCATCTGCCATATAGCTATCTCTCAGTATATGGACATGGTGAACTCATCTGTCTTGTAGTTAGTACTCTGTATATGGACATGTTGGACTACTTTGCCATGTAGCTAGCTCTCTGTATATGGACACTATTGGGGTCTGATTCCTGCTCAGACCACTGCATGGATTACTCGAGGAAGAGGAGAGGATCGGTAGATCAGATAAGGGACACAGGTGATGGCCAGTGTCATAGTTTATTGTGGCACCGTGGTTTACATAGGACTTTTAGCATTAGGTCATTGTTATATTGCTTAGTTGCAAGGTTTTCTATAGTAACATGGAATAAGAATACCCACCACGATATCAACCAGGATATGATTTCATAAGTATAAACATTGTTATAGCAACACAGAATCACACAATTTTAGCTCAATTTAAGTTCCCTTTTCCCAGGATTGTCCTAGTTACAATTAACAATAAGTCTCGATCACGGACATCACCTTAACCAGATGAAACTTGTCTTCAGGCCAATTATAAGAGTGTGAGAGCTTACTCATCTTTCATCACTAGATGGTACTAGTGATGGCCTCCAACATCTCACCCTTCTTTATTTATTTAAGGGACTTTGCCTGTCTTAGGTGGTCAGTGAGAGTCCCCAGTCTTACCCGTCATGGAAACTCATTGCAGCGCTAGGCAATGGCTCTGTCTTAGGTTATCTGGGGTCCACCAATCTTTACCCGTCATTGGCTACACATCCTGCATGTGTTGGGGGAGTGTCTTTAGTTGGAGGCTGTGAAGATGGCTCCACAGCATCTTATACTGGTTGACCGACATCTGAAGAAGGTAGGGAAGGAGGAGACAAACAAAGATGAAAAGTATGCTAATAGCTAGAATGGGACTCCACAATTGAGAGCTAGTTCAGCAGGTTTGCTGTCAACTTGGGGAGCATAATGCATAGTAATTATTTGTGCATGTAACGCATTCCAATTTTGGCTGACATTTTCAGCGATCCATACTCTGTGCAGATGGGCTTGCACTATGGGCCAAGGGAATACCAAGGCATTATACACAAGCTTAGTTACACAAATGGAGCGATAATCAGCATGGCATGCAAGGCGTTGCCAGATCATACCTTGCTCTAAAGTATCCCCAATTAAGTTACCAGTGTCATACAATCCATTCAGGCGATGCTCAATGCCCAGATCAATTTTTCTTGCCGGTCCCAATTATAAGAAATATTGTCCATCAGCTCGTTGACAGTAGTTGCAGTCTAAATTTCCTGTGTAAGTGCAATGGTGCTGGCGGTGAAACAAGCAAGGTGATAAAAGACACTACACCTATTACTGTAAGTCCAAGTCCTTGCTTTGATCTAGAAAGCGACGTGGTAAATTCATTGACAAGTTGCAGGCCAACGTCATCATACCACTCTTGGGAGATGTTTACTGGCAGCAACACTTAGGTTGGTCTTTTCAGGACTGCAAAAGTCATGTTAGGCTTTAGGGCAGCAACCCATGAAGTGAGGTTGCACCTAGTGCAATTTAGATGAAACTTCTCAAACAGCTTTTATACTACTCTGTACCATCAATCCATTAATCATTCTTTTCAAAGTAATGGTCTAAATCATACATATTAATCATTTCAATATAGAACATCAAGAATATCAAAATCTTCCTTGTACCCCTTTACATAGTTAGACAATAACTGATTTCTGTAAGCAAACCTCATTGCTCTAAAAATGTCACGTTAACTTTAAAACACAACTCTAAATCTCAACTCCTATTTCTACCCTCACCTATTATTTTCTATAGATTCATTAATCACAACATGTACCTAGACATTATTTGCTATGGTAACTGACAACATAATCGTTTCTCATGATTGATTAAACAAGAAATACAAGAAGCATAAAAAAGTTTTGTAGCCAAGAAGAAAAAGAACGACTTTCTTTATCAACTTCTTTATACAAAACATCTAGTTAAATTTCTGCTTATGATCTGATACTATTCCTTTAGCCCTCAATTGCATTTTTGTTAAATTTTTTAAGGGTCTTAATGCTCTTGACCGAAACTACACAGAATGCTGAATATAATTTTAAACTTGAACTGGCAAAAACTTTAGCTGTTTTTTCCTAGTGGTGAAACTTATTGTTAATGTGAGAAGAATTCTTTAGGATTTCGCATGATTGAATATTGTGTGAATGTGCAGGGTTTAAATCTCTAATATATTTCTTACTAAGATTCTACTGAAAACTTTTGTTATAAAATCAAGAAAATTAAAAATAAGCTTATTAAAACAAAGTATAATAGAAAGAGACAGAAACAGCAGAGTTCCTACATGAGATCCCTCTTGGGGTCCTGTGTTACAAAAGGGGAAACCCATTATGGCCCTGTTTGTCTAGGGTCCTTCGTGTTCAGAGTCCCTCGCATGGCCTCCGCCATCTGCTCCCTTTCCATTTTTTTTTTTTGAAGCGTACAAATTAATATAAATATGATTGCAAAAAATAGTGTTCAAAAGGAACTAGTTGAGGCTGTGTTCCTAATAGAATTGACTGAAGATGCAGCCACCTATTTTAAGGAGGTGGATTGTAAGTGTGGCTGACTATCAAACCTAATTTGTGAAATGTAAAGCTTGCATATTGAATGAAATGTCTGAGTTGTTCCAAATGCCTTTAAGATGAGCCTGACTTTGAGGCCAGGTAATGTCTGTGCCATAGTAGGACAGAGGTGTTACACATATCCACTTGTAATTATGATGATATGCAGTAGTCATTTTATTTTTAATATTTTCTATGTGTGTCCCCATGTAGAGAACAGCTTCTTTTAAAAATGTTAATTTTATTAACTAAACCTTTATTTATTTATTTTTGAGCAGCGTGTGCTAGAGAGATATTTTTAGATAAATCATTTACATGATCAGCAGTATGAACATGCTGGACTAGAGTTATGGCTGATGCTGTGACAGAACCCAACATAGATATGAAGGCTACTATTTCTAATAGTAAAGTAGCTACAAATTGCTTGAGGCAACTTAACGAATAAAATACAGTCTCTAAAGTATATAAAGCAGGATTAGTATACCAAGGTTTTGACAGATTTATAGATAACATGACAAAGGGTGGATGTTTTTAATAATAAAAATATTAGGGGAAGATGAAGCATTAACACATAACTATTTTTACTGTGTATATCATATATAGAGCCAACATGGGTTATAGTTAAATTATTAGGGTGATTAGGGTACAAAATAGCAAACGGTGTAACAACAGAAGCTGTAACCAAGTAGGATTTAGGGTTAATTTACCAAACTGCTTTAAAAATGTTCAAGGCAGTAAAAAGTTTGTATAGATCATTTTGAATTATTATGGAAGGGGAAGGGGTAACAACAAAACGTGGCATAATCCAACTAAGCATAAACCAACTTCTATTTCTGACTGAGTTAGATTATAATTTGTATAATTAAAACTAGAATATGAAATAGACCAATTATGAATTAAACTGGTAGAGTAGATAACACCTTCTTTTAACAAAACTCTAAGAAAATCATTTAGGGAATCCTGTATAAAGACTTCTGATTGACTTCCCAGCAGTTGAGAATTATTTACAAAATTAGGAACATAAGCTTAAAGAGTGAAGTTGTTAGCTCTTACTCTTGATACTTGACAAGCAAGAATTACACACATAGCAACAAAAAAGAGTTTCTGGAGTTGTCTTAGCTCCCTAAGAGTTAACAGTTTTCACAGCATGCTCCGTTAAGCACTTCAATTGATCCTGGGTTAAAGCAGCCTGCTTGATTTTGCAGAGATAGACGTTGGAGGGGAGAAATTAAAAGTCAAGCTTTTGGAGCCTGGAGTTGGTGCTGGTGGAGACACGCCTTCAGATGGCTTCTCAGTGAATGCTTCCATGCTTTGGGGAGTGGAAAGTGGCTGTCTTTTTTTCATAGAGTCGAATTAGTCAGTCTGGAATTCATATGGAGTGGTTTGTGTCCTGTAGAAAAGACTATATCTTCGCCCCTTGGTTAGTAAGTAACACATATAGACTATAAGAATCAGAAAGCAGATAAAGGGAAATTTGTTACCGGAAGATTAAAGACAAAAATAACAGCAATCAACTTCTGTCTTCTGTGCCAAAGTTTCCATGGTTTGTTGCATATGAGAAATTTCTCTAATAAGAGTTAAGCTTGGCGGTTAGCCAAAACTGCATGACCAGGTTCAGGGAGAGGTTTATTGAGAAAGTGCAAAGAGGAAACTACAGAATGTTTATTAATAAATTAAAGCAAGGGGTTACTGGGAAGGTGGGATAGAGTTTGTCCTGAAAAAATTTCCAAGGCAATTTGCCAATCTGCATTTTCCTGCAAAAAAGTGGTTATTTAGTCTGGGGTAGAATGACTAATGATTTTAGAGAAATCTTTTCTAAATAACTCTCGACTTTTTTCTCCTACCTTTCATTATTAAAGTTGCAACACTGCTGGGTAAGAGGTCAACACCTTTAGTGGAGTTATGGGGAGGTGTATTCATTCAAGGAGGTCTTTCATGAAAGAGAAAGTCCCAATAATGCCAATGGAATTTGCAGCTTTCTTTTTTACCTCAGCCTTATCTTTCAGGCTTAAGAGATCAGGAGAGTCCCCTAAGATGCGACCAGCTGTAATAAGCAATCGAAAAACAAAGTCCTGAAAAGGCTCATCAGGACCCTGGTGAACTTTTGAAAGTTTGGTGGTCTGTTTCCCTATATTGGGAATACTTTTCCATGATTTATGCCCACACTGGTTAATTTGGGCGTAGGCAGGCATAGGGTACTCATTTTGTTTCTGCAAAGTTTGAAAATTCCCTTCTCCCAAAAGCATGTCAAACGTGGCCCCCCTTTGGCCTTGCTATTGATTGATATCAGCAATTCTGTGAGCTACTTCCTTAACTGTCTCTTTACTAACTGGATAAACAGCAGGCACAGCGGAGGATGGAGGGTCTGGCCACAAAACAACAGCTCCGTCAGAGTCACTTTTCTTTTTATCTATGGTCTCTTTCTTAAGAGGATTAAGGTTAGGGTTGATGTTATCAGGTGCACTGGGCGCGGATGATTTTATTTCTTTGTCTGGGCTTGCTGGACGGTCGCTGCTGAAATCAAAAGTGTCTCGGACAAGCCTCCATAAACTGAAAGTATCAGCGGGCACTCGAGTGGGCCCGTTCTTGGCATAATATTCCTGCAAATCATGCCCTATTTTATTCCATAATTTTACATCTACAATTCCATCTTCAGGGAACCAAAAACAAACTGTATTTACAAAATCTATAAATTTACAAAGTTGACCATGGCCTACTTTCACTCCTCTGGTTCTCAGCATATCTTTAAGCATATTTACATACCGAGCTCTTCCCGGTTTACCCATACTTACCTCCACGTGGGCGCCACTTATTGGGTCTGATTCCTGCTCAAACCACTGTGTGGATTACTCGAGGAAGAGGCGGGGATCGGTAGATCAGATAAGGGACACAGGCTGATGGCCAGTGACATAGTTTATTGAAGCAACGTGGTTTATATAGGACATTTAGCATTAAATCATTGTTATATTGCTTAGTTACAAGGTTTTCTATAGTAACAAGGAATAAGAATACCCACCAGGATATCAACCAGGATATGATTATATAAGTATAAGCATTGTTATAGCAACACAGAATCACACAATTTTAGCTCAATTTAAGTTCTCTTTTCCTAGGATTGTCCTAGTTACAATTAACAATAAGTCTCGATCACAGACATCACCTTAACCAGGTGAAACTTGTCTTCAGGCCAATTATAAGAGCATGAGGGCCGACTCAGCTTTCACCACTGGATGGTACTAGTGCTGGCCTCCAACAGGACACGATGGACTCTTCTGCCATGTAGCTAGAACTCTGTATATGGAAAATTTGCTATACTCTGCCATGAAGGTAGCTCTCTGTATATGGACATTTTTGACGCATCTGCCATGTATCTAGCTCTCTGTGCATGGTTATGTTGGACTGATCTGCCATCTAGGTAGCTCTCTGTATATGAACTTATTGGACTTGTTTGCCATGTAGCTAGCTCTCTGTATATGGACATATTCGACTCATCAGACAAGTAGCCAGCTCACTCTGTATGAACGTGTTGGACTCATCTGCCTTGTAGCTAGTCCTCTACATATACATATGATGGACTCATCTGCTATGTAGCTATTACTCTGTATATAGCCATGTTGGACTACTCTGCCATGAAGCTAGCTATCTGTATATGGAATTGCTTCCCATGAGGCGAGCTCTCTGTATATGGATATGTTGAACTCATCAGCCATGTAGTCAGCTATCTCGGTATGAACATGTGGGACTCATCTGTCTTGTAGGTCGTCCTCTATATATACACTTGATGGTCTCATCTGCCATATAGCTAACTCTCAGTATATGGATGTGTTGGACTACTCTGCCATGTGGCTACCTCTGAGTATATGGACACGTTGGACCCCTCTGCCATGTAGCTAGAACTCTGTATATTGAAATGTTGTACTACTCTGCCATGTAGCTAGCTCTCTATACGAACATTTTGGACTTGTCTGGCATGTAGCTAGCTCTCTGTTCGTATATGTTTTGGAGTGATCTGCCATGTAGGTAGCTCTCTGTATATGAACTCATTGGACTTGTCTGCCATGTAGCAATTTCTCTGTAGATGGACATGTTGGTTCATCAACCATGTAACCCGTTCTCCCTGTATGAACATGTTGGTCTCATCTGCCTTGTAGCTAGTCCTCTCAATATACACATGTTGGCATTATGTGCCATGTAGCTAACTCTCACTATATGGACATGTTGGACTCATCTGCCATGTAGCTAGTACTCTGTATATGGACATATTGGAATTGTCTGTCATGTAGCCAGCTCTCTTTGTATGTACATGTTGAATTCACCTGCCTCTTAGCTAGTCCTCTAAATATACATATGTTGGATTCATCAGCCATGTAGTTAAATATCAGTGTATGGACAAGTTTGACTCATCTGCCTTGTGGCTACTACTCTGTATATGCACATGTTGGATTACTCTACCATGGAGCTAGCTCTCAGTACATGGACATGGTGGACTCATCTACCATGTAACTAGAACTGTGTATATGGAACTGTTGTACTACTCTTCCATGCAACTAGCTCTCTGTATATGGATATTTTGAACTCGTCTGTCATGTAGCTAGCTATCTGTGCATGGATAAGTTGGAGAGATCTGCCATGTAAGTTTCTCTTTGTATATGAACATATTGGACTTATCTGCCATGTAGCTAGCTCTCTGTATATGGACATGTTGGACTCATCAGCCATGTAGCCAACTCTCTCTGTATGAACATGTTGGACTAATCTGCCTTGTAGCTACTTCTTTCTATATATACATATTGGACTTATATGCCATGTAGTTAACTCTCAGTATATGTACATGTTGGGCTCATCTACCATGTAGCTAGTACTCTGTATATGGAAAAGTTGTATTACTCTGCCATGTAACTAGCTCTCAATATATGGACATGTTGGATTCATCTGCCATGTAGCTGGAACTCTGTATATGGAACTGTTGCACTATACTGCCATGTAGCTAGCTCTCTCTATGTGGGCATTTTGAACTCGTCTGCCAAGTAGAGCGCTCTCGGTGCAAGGATATTTTGGACTTATCTGCCATGTAGGTAGCTCTCTGGATACGAACATATTGAACTTGTCTGTCATATATCTAGCTCTCTGTATATGGACATGTTGGACTGATCTGCCATGTAGGTAGCTCTCTGGATAGGAACATATTGGACTTGTTTGCCATGGAGCTCATACGCTGTATATGGACATGTTGTACTAATCTGCCATGTAGTTAGCTCTCAGTATACAGACATGTTGGACTCATATGCCATGTAGCTAGAACACTGTATATGGAAATTTTGGACTTTTCTGCCATTGAGCTAGGTCTCTGTATATGGACATTTTGGAATTTTCTGCCATTTAGCTAGCTCACTGTGTATGGATATGTTGGACTGATCTGCCATGTAGGTAATTCTCTGTATATGAACATATTAGACTTGTCTGACATGTAGCTAGCGCTCAGTATATGGACATGTTGGACTCATCAGCCATGTAGTCAGCTCTCTGTATGAACATGTTGGACACATCTGCCTTTTAGCTAGTTCTCTATATATAATCATGTAGAACTAATCTGCAATGTAGCTAACTCTCAGTATATGGAAATGTTGGACTTATCTGCCATGTAGGTAGATCACTATATATGAACATATTGAACTTGTCTGCCATGTAGCTTACTCTCTGTATATGGACATGTTGGGTTCGTCTGCCATGTAGTTAGCTCTCTGTGCTTGGATATGTTGCACTGATTTGCATTTTGGTAGCTCTCAGTATATGAACATATTGGATTTTTCTGCCATGTAGCCAGCTCTCAGTATATGGACATGTTGGACTCATCTGCAATGTAGCCAGCTCTCTGTGAATAAACATGTTGGACTCATCTACCTTGTATTTAACCATCTTAATATACACATGTTGGATTCATCTGCCAAGTAGCAAACTCTTAGAATATGGACATGTTAGACTCATCTGCCGTGTAGCTATTACTCTGTATATGGACATGTTGGACTTCGCTGCTATGTAGCTAGCTTTCAGTATACAGACACCATGGACTTATCTGCAATGTAGCTAGAACTCTGTATATGGAATAGTTGCAATACTCTGCCATGTAGCTATCTCTCTGCATATGGACATTTTTGCTTCGTCTGCCATGTAGCTAACTCTCTGTGCATGGATATGTTGTACTCATCTGCCATGTAGGGAGCTCTCAATATATGAACTTATCTTCCTCGTAGCTAGCTCTCTGTGTATGGACATGTTAGAGTCATTAACCATGTAGCCAGCTCTCTCTATATGAACATGTTGTACTCATCTGCCTTGTAGGTAGTCCTCTATATATACACATGTAGGACTGATCTGACACATAGCTAACTCTCAGTATATGGATATGTTGGACTCATCTGCCTTCTACCTAGGGCTCTGTATATGGACATGTTGGACTACTCTGCCATATATCTAGCTCTCTGTATATGGACACGTTGGACTAATTTTTATATGGAAATGTTTCACTAATCTGCCATGTAGCTTGCTCTCTTTATATGGACATTTTGTACACGTCTGCCATGTAGCTAGCTCTCAGTGCATGGATATGTTAGACAGATATGCCATGCAGGTAGATCTCTGTATATAAACATATTGGACTTGTCTACCATGTAGCATATTTTCTGTATATGGGCATGTTGTACTCATCAGCCATAGACTCAGCTCTCTTTGTATGAAAATATTGGACTCATCTGCCTTGAAGTTAGTCCTCTCTCTCTCTCTCTCTCTCTCTCTCTCTCTCTCTCTCTCTCTCTCTCTCTCCACATGTTGGACTTATCTGCCATGTAACTAGTCCTCTATATATATAC
>NW_006409080.1:310745-315941 GCF_000296735.1 Chrysochloris asiatica
ATAGACTCAGCTCTCTTTGTATGAAAATATTGGACTCATCTGCCTTGAAGTTAGTCCTCTCTCTCTCTCTCTCTCTCTCTCTCTCTCTCTCTCTCCACATGTTGGACTTATCTGCCATGTAACTAGTCCTCTATATATATACACATGTTGGACTTATCTTCCATGTAGTTAACACTCAGTACCATAGCATGTTGGACTCATCTACCATGTAGCTAGTACTCTGTATATGAACAAGTTGGATTAGTCTGCCATGTAGCTAGCTCTCAGTATATAGACACATACGACTCATCTGCCATGTAGCTAGAACTCTGTATATGGAAATGTTACACTATTTTGCCATGTAGCTAGTGCTCTATATGTGGACATTTTGGACACGTCTGCCATGTAGCTAGCTCTCGGTGAATGGATATGTTGGACTGATCTGCCACATATGTACCTGTCTGTATATAAGCATATTGAACTTGTCTGCCATGTAGCTAGCTCTCTGTATATGGACATGTTGGTCTCATCAGCCATGTAGCCAGCTCTCTCTGTATGAACATGTTGAATTCATGTGCTTGGTAGCTAGTCCTCTATATATACACATGTTGGACTCATCTGCCATGTAGCTAACTCTCAGTATATGGACATGTTTGACTCATCCCCCATGTAGCTAGTACTCTGTATATGGACATGTTGGACTACTCTGCCATGTATCTTGCTCTCAGTATATGGACACGTTGGACTCATCTGTCATGTAGCTAGATCTCTGTATATGGAAATGTTACACTACTCTGCCAAGTAGCTAGCTCTCTATATATGGACATTTTGGACTCGTCTGCTATGTAGCTAGCACTCTGTGCATGGATATGTTTGACTCATCAGCCATGGATCCAGCTCTCTGTGTATGAACATTTTGGACTTGTCTGCCATATAGCTAGCTCTTTGTACATGGATATGTTGGACTCATTAGGCATGGAGCTGGCTCTCTGTATGAACATGTTGGACTGATTTGCCTTGTAGCTTCTCCTCGTATACACATGTTGGATGCATCTGCCATTCAGCCATCTCTCAGTATATGGACATGTTGGACTCATCTGCCATGTAGCTAGTGCTCTATATATGGACATGTTGGACTACTTTGTCATGTAGCTAGCACTCTTTATATGGACATTTTTGACTCGTCTGCTATGTAGCTAAATCTCTGTTCAAGGTTTTGTTAGACTGATCTGCCTTGTAGATAACTCTCTGTATATGAACATATTGGACTTTTCTGCCATGGATTTAGCTCTCAGTATTTGGGCACGCTGGACTCATCTGCCCTATTGCTAGAACTCTGTATATGGAAATGTTGCACTACTCTGCCAAGTAGCTAGCTCTCTGTTCATGGATATGTTGTATTAATCTGCATTTTGATAGTTCTCTGTATATGAACATATTGGAATTGTCTGCCATGAAGCTAGCTCTCTGTATATGGATATGTAGGACTCATCAGCCATATAGCCAGATTTCTGTGTATGAACATGTTGGACACATCTGCCTTGAAGCTAGCCCTCTAAATATACACACATTGGAATCATCTGCCATGTATCTAGTACTCTGTATGTGGACATGTTGGACTACTTTGCTATGTAGCTACCTCTCAATATATGGACACGTTGGGCTCATCTGCGATGTAGCTAGAAGTCTCTATGTGCAAATATTGCACTACTCTGCCATGTAGCTAGCTCTCTCTTTATGATCATGTTGCACCCATCTGCCTTGTAGGTAGTCCTTTATATATACACATGTTGGACTCATATACATTTTGAAGCTAACTTTCAGTATATGGACATGTTGAATTCATCTGCCATGTAACTAACTCTCAGTATATTGACACGTTCTACGCATCTGCCATGTAGCCAGAACTCTGTTTATGGAAATGTTGCAGTACTCTGCTATGTAGCTAGCTCTCTGTACATGGACATTTTGGAGTCTTCTGAAATGTAGCTAGCTCCCAGTATATGGATATGTTGTACTGATCTGCCTTGTAGGTTGTTCTCTGAATATGAACATATTGGACTTGCCTGCCAAGTAGCTATCTCTCTGTATATGGACATGTTGAACTCATCAGCCATGTAGCCAGTTCTCTGTGAATGAACATGTTGGATTCATCTGCCTTGAATCTAGCCCTCTAAATATACACATTTGAACTCATACTACTCAGTATAAGGAAACGTTATACTCATCTGCCATGTAGCTAGAACTCAGTGTATGGAAATGTTGCAGTACTCTGACAAGTAGCTTGCTCACTGTATATGGCCATTTTGGATTCATCTGCTATGTAGTTAGCTTTCTGTACATGGATATGTTGGATTCATCTGCCATGGAGCCAGCTCTCTGTATATGAACATAATGGACTTGTCTGCAATATAGCTAGATCTCTGTACATGGACATGTTGGACTCATCCATCATGAAGCCAGCTCTCTCTGCATGAACATGTTGGACTCATCTGCCTTGTAGCTAGTCCTCTATATATACACATGTTGGACTCATCAGCCATGTAGCCAGCTCTCTATGTATGAACATGTTGGTCTCATCTTCTATGTAGCTTGTACTCTGTATATGGACATGTTGAACTACTCTGCCATGTAGCTAGCTCTCAGTATATGGACACGTTCTATTCATTTGCCATGTAGTTAGCCCTCTGTTCAAGGATATGTTGAACTGATCTACCTTGTAGATAACTCTCTGTATATGAACATTTTGGACTTCTCTGCCATGTAGATAGCTCTCTGTATATGGGATTGTTGGACACATCAGCCATGTTGCCAGCTCTCTCTGCATGAACATGTTGGACTCATCTGCCTTGTAGCTAGTCCTCTGTATACACACATGTTGGACTCATCTTTGATGTAACTAGCTCTCAGTATAAGGACATTTTGGACTCATCTGCCATGTAGCTAGTACTCTGTTTATAGACATGTTGGGCTACTCTGCCATGAAGCTAGCTCTCAGTATTTGGGCACGTTGTACTCATCTTCCATTTTGCTAGAACTCTGTTTATGGTAAAGTTACACTATTCTGCCATGTAGCCTGCTCTCTGTGTATGGACATTTTGGACTTGTCTGAAATGTATAGAGCTCTTTGTTCATGGATATGTTGTACTGATCCTCATTTTGGTAGCTGTTTTTATATGAACATATTGAAATTATCTGCCATGTATCTAGCTATCTGTATATGAATATGTTGGACTCATAAACCATACAGCCAGATCTCTGTGTATGAACATGTTGGACTCATCTGCCTTGAAGCTAGCCGTCTAAATATACACAAGTTGGACTCATTTGCCAAGTAGCTAGCACTCTGTATGTGTACATGTTGGACTATTCTGCCATGATGCTAACTCTCAGTATATGGACACGTTGGACTCATCTGCCATGTAACTAGAAGTCTGTATATGGAAATGTTGCACTACTCTGCCATGTAGCTAGCTCTCAGTATATGGACACTTTGGACTCATCTGTGATGTAGCTAGAACTCTATATGGAAGTGTTGCACTACTCTGCCATGTAGCTAGCTCTCTCTTTATGATCATGTTGGACTCATATGCCTTGCAACTAGTCCTCTATATATACACATGTTGGTCTCATATGCATTTTGTAGCTCACTTTCAGTATATGGACATGTTGGACTCATCTGCCATGTAGCTAGTACTCTGTATATGGACATGTAGGAATCATCAGCCATGTAGCTAGAACTCTGTATATGGAAATGTTGCACTACTCTGCCATGTAGTTAGCTCTCTGTATATGGATATTTTGGACTCAACTGCCATGTAGCTAGCTCTCTGTGCATGGATATGTTGGACTGATCTGCTGTATAGGCAACTCTCAGTATATGCACATATTGGACTTGTCTGCCATGTAGCTAGCTCTAAGTATATGGGCATGTTGTAATCATCAGCCATATAGCCAGCTCTCTGTGTATGAAAATGTGGGACTCATATGCCTTGTAGCTAGCCCTCTAAATATACACATGTTGGACTCATCTGCCATGTAGCTTATTCTCAGTATATGGAAATGTTGAACTCATCTGCCATGTAGCTAGTACACTGTATATGGATATGTTGGACCAGTCTGCCAGACAGCTAGCTATGAGTATATGGACACATTGGACTCATCTGCCATATAGCTAGAACTCTCCATATGGAAATGTTGCAGTATTCTGCCATGTAGCTAGCTTTCCATAAATGGACATTTTGGATTCATCTGCCATGTTGCTAGCTCTGTGTGCATGATTATGTTGTACTGATCTGCCATGTAGGTAGCTCTATGTATATGAACATATTGGACTTACCTTCTATGCAGCTAGCTCTCTATGGAAATATTGGACTCATCAGGCATGTAGCCAGCTCTCTCTGCATGAACATGTTGGACTCATCTCCCTTGTAGCTAGTCCTCTACATATACACAAGTTGGACTCCTCTGCCATGTAGTTAACTCTCAGGATACGGTCATGTTGGACTCATCTGCCATGTAGCTAGAACTCTGTATATGAAAATGTTGCAGTTCTCTTCAATGTAGCTAGCTCTGTGTATATGGACATTTTGGACTCATCTGCCATATAGTTATCTATCTGTGCATGGATATGTTGGACTTATCTGCCATGTAGGTAGCTCTCTGTATATGAACATATTGGACTTGTCTGCCATGCAGTTAGCTCCCTGTACATGGACATGTTGGACTCTTCCGCCATGAAGCCAGCTCTCTCTGCATGAAAATATTGGACTCATCTGCCTTGTAGTTAGTCCTCTATATATACACATGTTGGACTCCTCTGCCAAGTTGCTGACCCTCAGTACAAGGACATGTTGGATTCATCTGCCATGTAGCTAGCTCTCTGTGCATGAATTTGTTGGACTGATATGCCATGTATTTAGCTCTCTGTATTGGAACATATTGGACTTTTCTTCAATGTAACTAGCTCTCAGTATATGCACATGTTGGACTCATCTGCCATGTTACTTGGACTCTGTATATGGAATTGTTGCACTACTGTGAATGTAGCTAGCCATCTGTACATGGACATGTTGGACTCATCAGCCATCAAGCTAGAACATGTTGGACTTCTCTGTTATACAACTAGCTCTCTGTATATAGACAAGTAGAACTTATTTGCCTTGCAGATAGCCCTCTCTGAGTGTGAACAATGTCTGAGTGTGAACATGGTGGACT
>NW_006409080.1:316041-319665 GCF_000296735.1 Chrysochloris asiatica
AGCTAATCCTGTATACATACACATGTTGGACTCATATGCATTTTGTTGTTATCTCTCGGGATATGGACATGTTGGACTCCTCTGCCATGTAGCTAGTATTCTGTATATGGATATGTTGGACTACTCCGCCATGTAGCTAGCTCTCTGTATATAGATAATTTGGACTCATCTGCAATGTAGCTAGTTCTTGGTGCCCGATTATGTTGGACTGATCTGCCATGTAGGTAGGTATATGAACATACTGGATTTTTCTGCCATGTAGCTAGGTCTCTGTATATGGAAATGTTGGACTCATCAGCCATGTATCCTGCTCTCTCTGCATGAACATGTTGCCATCATCTGCCTTGTAGCTAGCCCTCTATATATACACATGTTGGACTTATCTGCCATATAGTTAAACCTCAGGATATGGACATGTTGGATTCATCTGCCATATAGCTAGTACTCTGTATATGGACATCTTGGGGTTCTCTGCCATGTAGCTACCTGTCTTTATATGGACTCTTGGACTCATCTGTCATGTAGCTAGAACTCTGTATATGGAAATATTGCAGTACTCTGCCATGTAGCTAGCTCTCTGGATATGGACATTTTGGACTCGTCTGCGATGCAGTTAGCTCTCTGTTCATGGATATGTTAGACTGTTCTGCTACTATGAAGTTAGCTCTCTGTATATGAACATATTGTAATTGTCTGCCATGTAGCTAGCTCTCTGTATATGGTGGATATGTTGGACTCATTAGCCATGCATCCAGCTCTCTCTGTATGAACATGTTGGAATCATCTGCCTTGTAGATAGTCCTCTAAATATACACATGCTGGACTCCTCTGTCAAGTTGCTAATTCTCAGTTATGGACATGTTGGACTATTCTGCCATGTAGCTAGCTCTCAGTATATGGACACGTTGAACTCATCTGACATGTTGCTAGAACTCTGTATATTGAAATGTTGCACCACTTTGCCATGTAGCTAGTTCTCTGTATATGAACATTTTGGACTCGTATGCCATGTAGCTAGCTCTTTGTGCATAGATATGTTGGACTGATCTGCCATGTAGGTAGCTCTCTATATATGAACATATTAGATTTCTCTTCCATGTAGTCAGGTCTATGTATATGGACATGTTGGATTCATCAGCCAAGTAGCCAGCTCTGTGTATGAACATTTTGGACTCATCTGCCTTGAAGCTAGCCCTCTAAATATACACATGTTTGACTCATCTGCCTTGTAGCAAGTCTTCTATATATAAACATGTTGGACTCATATGCATTTTCTAGCTAACTCTCAGTATATGGGCATGTTGTACTTATGTGCTATATAGCTAGAACTCTGTATATGGAAATGTTGCACTACTCTGCCATATAGCTAGCTCTCTGTATATGGACATTTTTGACTCGACTGCCATGTAGCTAGCTCACTGTGTATGGATATGTTGGACTGATCTGCCATATAGGCAGCTATCTCTATATGCACATATTGGACTTGTCTGCCATATAGCTAGCATTCAGTATATGGACATGTGTTATTCATTAGTCATTTAGCCAGCTCTCTGTGTAGGAAAATGTTGGACAAATCTGCTTTATAGCTAGCCCTCTAAATATACGCATGTTGGACTCATCTGCCATGTAGCTAATTTTCAGTATATGGACATGTTGGACTCCTCTGCCATGTAGCTAGTACTCTGTATATGGATATGATGGACTACTCTACTAGGTAGTTAGCTCTCAGTATATGGACACGTTGTACTCATCTGCCATGTAGCTAGAACTCTGTATATGAAAATTTTGCAGACTTCCGGCGGCACTTCCCTGACCAGCAGGGCAGGTATGTGAGCTCGGGAGAAGGAGGCGGCAGGGTCACAATAGGGGCTCCAGCCTGGTAGACAGACAGCATTTGGGCAAACATAAAACATTAGGCTGAAACTTTATGAACTTGGTTTATAGAAAAAAACAAAATATTGATGAGTTTCAAGCATTTTCAACTCCCACCTGCCCACTCCTGGCAAGATTCGGGGGGAAGGTCCCGCCCACTGCAGAACCTAACAGACCCTAAGCAGACACACTCAAATGGAGGACGCTCTCAGAGAACCAGTGAGCCCACAGGAACCAACATAGTCCATCCCAGGGGGGTCCTCATAGACACATTAGGCACCACTGGTTAATATATAGCAAAAATTGGGGGGCCCAAGGCACAGGGGTTCAAAGAGGCATTTTAGACGTCATCAAAAACAGACCCCAGCTGCCTACAAGCATGAAGCCCATCTCCCACCCCTTCAGCCTAGGTTAACTCTCCGCTCAGTCTCAGAGACCAGCCTAAACTAAATAGCAACTCAATCCCAATAACAAAACACCTCTCCTGTGGCTTAATCCTCCAAACCACAAACCCTGAAGAGTTGCAAGAATTGTATACTGCAACGCCTACAGGAAACCATATATTGGCTAGTAGTGGGTCATAACCCACCCCACAGCATATCAACAAGTAGCAAAACCTAGAGAGATACAAAACAGAGTAATAACATTTTAGATTAATGTAAGAAGAACAGAAGGCAAGACTTGCTGGCGGCTAGGGTGAAGGTAGCTGGCAAAAATGGCACGGAATTACAGGCAGAAAGGAGTCAAGACAAAGTTCCTGGATTCAGACCCACAGAGATAGGAATAGTTTAGAGGCTGGGAGACTTGTAGCCAGTGGGAGTTGGAGCGGAGGCGGGAGGGCGCATACCCTTAAACCCTCTGGCCAGGCTAGGTGATATTGGCCCACAGCCTGGGAGAGACAGGGCGGCAGGACTCAATAGGGGCTACAGAGACGCCAAGGCACGGAAACGCTCCACAGGAACATCTAGGGTGCTTTGCCGACATGGGTAGGTCTGAACTCGTTGTTTTTTCTTCATTCTTTGGTGTCAGGAGGGGGTGGGCTCACGGTTTGCCCACATACATCTGGGCGAGAGGACGTAGGGGCTTGGCCAAGTGGCTGGGACCCACCCCCAGCCCTGGCGCTCTCCTCTACCAGGAGCACACACACCTGGGACAGACTGAGATGAGGAGTTTTTCTTCCTTTCTTCACGGGTTTGAAAGAGAGCTCAGTGTAGTGCTGTGGAGTGGAGGGCTGCACTGCAGATTCCTTTGAGTGACAAGCCCCGTGGGACAGAGCCAGCGGCTCATGCTCACCAAGCACTCATAGGAAACCATATACAGGCGACATGACTGTGTGTCCTATTCGTTCGGCTTGCACTCACGGATTTGAGAGCCGTCCCATTGTAGTGTGGTGGACTGGAGTGCCACTGCAGGGCCTTTCATTCTGCGGGGTTGGTGGCTCGAACTCAAGTGCCGCTCTTTGGAAGTCCTGTGTGGTGGACGCAAATACCTGTCATATGTGGTCTGCCTATTCATTTTCACTGGTTTGAGAGGAGTCCTGCACAGCGCTGGGGCCCGAAGGGGACGCACTACAGGTCCCTTTGAGATGTAGGGCCAGCGGCTCGTGCCCACCAACCGCTCCTCGGAGACTATATACAGGGTCGCTACAGGTCAGAATTGACTAGTCAGCACCTAACAGCAAGGAGAGGAGGGCAGAAGTGACTGAAAGAGAGGATTTTAAAAATATACACATATTAGGAGTCCAAATTTTCT
>NW_006409080.1:321059-322761 GCF_000296735.1 Chrysochloris asiatica
GAGACATATATAGAGCCCTGCAAGAAAAAAAAAAGGCCAACCAAGAATCTTTTACACATCAAAGCTATCAATCAAATATTATGGGGAGATCAAAACATTCCAGGATTAACAGAAGCTATGGGAGTTCACCAAAACCAACCCTGCACTACAAAACATCCTAAAGGGAGTTCTGTGGACTGAGAACCAACAAGAACAAACAACAGCTAGAGATTGACATTCATGGCAGCACCACCCTGAATTAAGCCAAAAAAAAGAAGAATTGGTAACAAAGCAAAACTATAAGAACAAACTCAGAGGCATTGAGAGGTCAGTCTATGACCAAAACAAGTACAGTGGAAACGAAGGTAAACACGTAGCAAAAGAGACCCAGAGAGGGAGAAGGTCAAATCAATTACAGGATAAAATAGACAACACTAAAAGGACAGAGAATTCAATGGAACATAAGGCAACCTCAAAGAAAATTAACACCCCACAACATCCCAAGAAAATGAGAATCCAAGAAATGTGAAAACATTAAAACTATAAGGAAAAGCACAAGAAAGAGCACAGAAATCATGAATTCAACAGAAAAAGACAAGCAGAACATAGAAGCAGCAACACCACACACAAAAAAAACTAATATAATGACAACAAATAACCAATACCTATCGATAATTACACTGAACATAAATGGATTGAATGCATCTATTAAGAGACGGAGGGTGGCAGAATGGATAAGAAAACAAAGTCCCTCAATATGCTGTCTGCAAGAGACACATCTTACACACAGAGTCAGAAACAGATTAAAAGTGAAAGGATGGGAAAAATGATACCAAGCTAACTGCAATAAAAAGTGAACAGGAGTGGCAGTGCTAATATCAGATAAAATAAACTTTAAGGTAAAAACCAGCATAATAGATAAAGACGGACATTATCTCATGATTAAAGGGACAATTGAATAAAACGAAATATCCATAGTAAACATTTATGCCCCCAATGAAAGAGCGCCAAAATCTCTAAAACAAACTCTAGCAGATTTGAAGAAAGAAATAGATGAATCTACAATAATAGTGGGTGACTTTAATATACCACTTTCAAAAATGGATAGAACAACCAGAAAGATACTTGACAAAGGCACAGAAGAACTAAACAACACAATCAGCCAACTAGACTTTATAGATGCATACAGAGTATTCAACCCAACAACTACACAATACACTTTCTTTTCAAGTGCACATGGAACATTCTTCAGAATAGACCATGTTTTAGGCCACAAAACAAATCTACATAAATTTACAAATATCAAAATACTAAAAAGCATCTTCTCAGACCACACTGCTATCAAATTAGAAATCAACAATAGAAAAACCAAGGAAACCAAGACAAAAACATGGAAACTGAAAAACACTCTGCTATAAAGCGACTGGGTAGTAAAATAAATCAAACGTGAATTTGCAAAATTTCTCTAAATCAATGAGAACGAAAACACAACATACCAAAATCTCTGGGACACGGCGAAAGTGGTGCTGAGAAGAAAATTTAAAGCAATAAATGCGCACACCCAAAAAGAAGAAATAACTAAAATTAACACATTAACACGGCATCTATGACAATTCGAAACAGACCAACAGAGGGAACCCACAGTCACCAAAAGAAAGGAAATATTAAAGATCACAGCAGAAATAAACTAAATAGAAAACAGGAAAACTATAGAAACAATCAA
>NW_006409080.1:339141-341738 GCF_000296735.1 Chrysochloris asiatica
GTGTAGTTAGCTCTCTGTATATTGACATTTTGTACTCATCTGCAGGGCAGCTAGTTCTCTGTGAATGGATATGTTGGACAGATCAGCCATATAGATAGCTTTCATTATATGAACATATTGGACTTTTCTTCCATGTAGCTAGCTCTCTGTATATGGACATGTTGAACTCATCAGACATGTAGCCAGCTTTCTGTGTATGAACATATTGAACTCATCTGCCTTTAAGCCGCCCTGTAAATATACACATGTTGGACTCATATGCCATGTAGCTACTACTCTGTATATGGACATATTGGTCTACCCTGCCATGTAGCTAACTCTAAGTATATGGATACAGTGGACTCATCTGCCATGTAGCTAGAAATATGTATATGGAAATGTTGTACTATACTGACACTTACCTAGCTCTCTGTATATGAACATATTGGAATTGTCTGCCAAGTAGCTAACTCTCTGTGTATGGGCATGTTGGACTCATCAGCCATGTAGCCAGCTCTCTTTGTATGTACATGTTGGATTAATCTGCCTTGTAGCTAGCACTCTAAATAGACACATGTTGGACTCATATGCCATGTTGCTAACTCTCAGTATATGGACATGTTGGACTCATCTGCCATGTATCTAGCTATCAGTATATGGACACATTGGACTCATCTGCCATGTAGCTAGAACTCTGTATATTGAAATGTTGCACTACTCTGCCATGTAGCTAGCTCTCTGTATATTGACATTTTGTACTCATCTGCCATGTAGCTAGCTCTCTCTATGAACATATTGGACTCATCTGCCTTGAAGCTAGTCCTCTATATAAACAAATGTTGAACAAATATGCATTTTGTAGCTAACTCTCAGTATATGGACATGTTAGACTCGTCTGCCATGTAGCTAATACTCCATATATTAACACTTTGGACTCATCTGCCCTGTATCTAGAACTCTGTATATGGAAATGTTGCACTACTCTGCCATGTAGCTAGCTCTCTGTATATTGACATTTTGTACTCATCTGCCATGTAGCTTGCTCTCTGTGCATGGATATGATGGAATGATCTGCCATGTAGGTAGCTCTCTCTATAAGAACATATTGGACTTGTCTGCAATGTGGCAAGCTCTCTGTATACGGACATTTGGACACAACAGCCATGTATTCATCTCTCTCTGTATGAATATTTTTGACTGTTCTGCCTTGTAGCTGGTCCTCTAAATATACACATGTTGGACTCATCTGTCATGTAGCTAACTCTCAGTATATGGACATGTAGGACTCATTCCCCATGTAGCTAGTACTCTGTATATGGACATAATGTTCTACTCTGCCATGTACCTTGCTTTCAGTATATGGACACATTGGACTCATCTGCCATGTAACTAGAACTCTCTATATGGAAATGTTGCACTAATCTGCCATGTAGCTAGCTCTCTGTATGTGGACATTTTGGACACATTTGTCATGTATGTAACTCTCGGTGCATGGACATGTTGGACTGATCTGCCATGTAGATAGCTCTCTGTATATGGACATTTTGGACTGGTCTGCCATGTACCTAGCTCTCTGTGCATGTATACATTTGACTAATTGGCCATGTAGTTGGCGCTCTGTATATGAACATATTGGACTTGTCCGTCATATTCTTGTACCCACAGCCCTTATTTATGGCTATGGGATTCTTTATTGCCATAAAATAAGGCTACAAAGAAGAATGTTTCCAATCACTAAATCTAAGCTGGTAGTAATTCAATTGACAAATCCTGTCTCCTAGCAGTCTTAAGAACATTGTTAATATAAGTATTAAAACTACCTATGATTACAAATAGAATAAAATGTAGCTAATGTGTGGCTTCTAACTTTTAATAAAAATATACTAAAGTGTAGGAGAGTCAAAAATCTAAAGTAAAAGGGATACTAATAAAATCATGAGTAAATCACAGAATGATTCTACAAGAGAAAATTTAACTAGGGGTCTGTGCATAAAAAATAATAAAACAACTCTATGTGGCTCTGCCATCCAAAGAGAAAAAGAAAGAATGAAAGAAAAATAAAAGAAAAGAAAGTATTTCGTTGTTGCTTTTCAAAGACAATGATTTCTTCATGCGCAGGTTCCCCCATGTGTCATTTATTTATATTAATTCCTAGATTAATATGTCTCAATTTATTTATTTTATTCCTTAATTAATTATGGCTGTTGCCACTCTCCCCCTCAATGATCTATTTTATAATGGTATGCAAGAGAAAGCATGATTCAAAAGACAGCCAAATATCTTAACATTGATTTCCCCCGTTTTACAATTCCAACCATGTCTCAATCCATGTATTACAGAAACGTGTTTTTCCAAGGTTGTTCATACATCATTCTTTACCTCTGTCCCACTTAGCCCAGGCAAACCTGCCTAATTGTTCTCTCATCTGCTTTGTTCTTCCATCCAACTCCACCTTCGAGTGCAAAATGTCCATTACAGAGACCTAGCTATATGTCAGAGTAGTGCATGATTTCCATATACAGAGTAATATTTACATGACAGATGAGTCCAACATGTTCAAATACTGAGAGTTAGCTACATGCCAGATGAATCCAACATGTGTATATATAGAGGACTAG
>NW_006409080.1:342098-342924 GCF_000296735.1 Chrysochloris asiatica
GCTACATGGCAGATGAGTCCAATGTGTGTATATATAGAGGAATAGATACAAGACAGATGATTCCAACATGTTCATACACAGACAACTGGCCACATGGCTAATGAGACCAACATGTACATATGCTGAGATCTAGCTAAATGGCAGACAAATCCAATATGCCCGTATACAGAGAGCTACCTACATGAAAGATCAGTTCAACATATACATGGACAGAGAGGTAGCTACATGGCAGACAAGTCCAAAATGTCCATATACAGAGAGCTAGCTACATGGCAGAGTAGTGCAATGTTTCCATATACAGAGTTCTAGTTACATGGCAGATGAGTCCTATATGTCCATATAATGAGATTTAGCTCCATGGCAGGTGAGTCGAACATGTGTATATCTAAAGGACTAGCTACAATGCAAATGAGTCAAACATGTTCATACAGAGACAGCTGGCTACATGGGTGATGAATCCAACATGTGTATATATAGAGGACTATCTACAAGGCAGATGAATCCAAAATGTTCATACTGAGAGAGCTGGCTACATCACTGATATGTCCAACATGTGCATATACAGAGAGCTATCTAAATTGCAGACTAGCCCAATATGTTCATATACAGAGAGCTACCTACATGGTAAGGAGCTCTGGTAGCGAAGTGGTTACGAATTGGGCTGCAAACCTTAAGGTCAGCGGTTCAAAACTACCAGCTGTTCCACGGGAGAAAGATGAGGCTTTCTACTCCCGTAAGGATTTACACACTCGGAAACCCTGTACAGGGTCTCTATGGGTCGGAACCGACTCGAAGGCACTTAACAACAACAACAACAACAACAACA
>NW_006409080.1:343024-347060 GCF_000296735.1 Chrysochloris asiatica
GTCGGAACCGACTCGAAGGCACTTAACAACAACAACAACAACAACAACAACAACAACAACAACCTACATGGTAGATCAGTCCACCATATCCATGCACAAAGAGCTAGTTACATGGAAGGGGAGTCCAAAATGTCCATATACAGAGAGCTAGCTACATGGCAGAGTAGTGCATCATTTCCGTATAGAGACTTCCATCCACATGGAAGATCAGTCCAACATGGCCATATACTGAGAGCTAGCTACATGGCAGAGTAGTCCAACATGTTCATGTACAGAGTACTAGCTGCATGTCAGATAAGTCCAACATGTCCATTTCCTGAGAGTGAGCTACATGGCAGATGAGTTCAACATGTGTATATATAGAGGACTAGCTACAAGGCAGATGAGACCACCATGTTCAAACAGAGAGTGGGCTACTTGGCTGATGAGTCCAACATGTCCATACACAGAGAGTTAGCTACATGGCAGATGAGTCCAATATGTTCGTATACAGCGAGCTACGTACATGGCAGATCAGTCCAACATATCCATGCACAGATAGCTAGCTACATGGCAGACGAGTCCAACGTGTCCATATATTGAGAGATAGCTACATGGCAGTGTAGTACAACATGATCATATACAGAGTAGTAGCTACATGGCAGATAAGTCCAACATGTGTATATATAGAGGACTAGCTACAAGGTAGATGAGTCCCAAATGTTCATACATAGAGAGCTAGCTACAGGCAGATGAGTCCATAATGTCCATATAGAGAGAGCTAGCTACATGGCAGAGTAGTGCATCATATCCATATACAGAGTTTCAGCTATATTACAGATAAATCCACCATGTGTATATGCAGAGTTCCATCTACATGGCAGATGAATTCAACGTGTCCGTATACTGAGAGTTAGCTACATGGCAGATGAGTCCAACATGTGTATATATAGAGGACTAGCTTCAAGGCAGATGAGTCCCACATGTTCATACAGAGAGAGTTGGCTACATGGCTGATGATTTCCACATGTCCATATATAGAGAGCTAGCTACATGGCAGACAAGTACAATATGTTCGTATACAGAGAGCTACCTGCATGGCAGATCAATCCAACATATCCATGTACAGAGAGTTAGCTACATGGCAGAGCAGTAAATCATTTCTGTATACAGAGTTCCACCTACATGACAGATGAGAGCTAGCTACATGGCAGAGTAGTCCATCATGTCCATATATTCAGTACTAGCTACATAGCAGATGAGTCCAACATGTCCATATACTGAGAGCTAGCTACATGGCAGATGAGTCCAACGTGTTCAAACAAAGATTTAGCTACATGGCAGGTGAGTCCAACATGTGTATATATAGAGGACTAGCTACAAGGCAGATGAGTCCAAAATGTTCATACAGAGAGAAGTGGCTACATGGCTGATTATTTCCACATGTTCATATACAGAGAGATAGCTACATGGCAGACAACTACAGTATGTTCGTCTACAGAGAGCTATCTATATGGCAGAGTAATGCATCATTTCCATATACAGAGTTCCAGCTACATGGCAGATGAGTCCAACGTGTGCACATACTGAGAGTAAACTACATGGCAGATGAGTCCAACGTGATCACACAGAGAGTTAGCTACATGGCAGATGAGTCTAACGTGTGTATATATAGAGGAATAGCTTCAAGGCAGATGATTCCAACATGTTCATAAACAGAGATGTGGCCACATGGCTGATGAGTCCAACAGTGTCCATATACTGAGATCTAGCTATATGGCAGAAGAATCCAATATGTTCATATACAGAGAGCTACCTACACGCAGATCAGTCCAACATATACAAGGACAGAGAGCTAGCTATATGGCAGATGAGTCCAAAATGTCCATGTACAGAGACCTAGCTACATGGCATTTGAGTCCAAAATGTCCATATACAGAGAGCTAGCTACATGGCAGAGTATTGCATCATTTCCATATACAGAGTTCCAGATATATTGCAGAGGAGTCCACTATATGTATATACAGAGTTCCAGGTACATAGCAGATGAGTCCAACGTGTTCATATACTGAGAGCCTACTACATGGCAGAGTACTAGAACATGTCGATACACAAAGTACTAGCTACATGGCAGATGAGTCCAACATATCCGTATACTGACAGTTAGCTACAAGGCAAATGAGTCCAACATGCATATATATAGAAGAATAGCTACAAGTCAGATGAGTCCAACATGTTCATACAGAGGGCTGGCTACATGGCTGATGAGTCCAACATGTGCATATACAGTGAGCTGGCTACATGGCAGACAAGTCCAATATGTTCATATACAGGGAGCTACCTACATGGCAGATCAGTCCAACGTATCCATGCATAGAGAGCAAGCTACATGGCAGACAAGTCCAAAACATCCCTATACAGAGAGCTAGCTACATGGCAGAGTAGTGCAACATTTCCATATGAAGAGTTTGAGCTTCATGGCAGATGAGTCCAGCATGTCCATATAATGAGAGTTAGCTACATGGCAGAGGAGTCCAACATGTCCATAAACTGAGAGTTAGCTACATGGCAGATGAGGCCAACATATGTATATTTAGAGGGTTAGCTAAAAGCCAGATGAGTCCCACATGATCATACACAGTGAGCTGGCTGCAACATGTCCATATACAGACAGAGAGATAGCTACATGGCAGACAAGTCCAATATGTTCATATACAGAGAGCTGCCTACATGGCAGATCAATCCATCATATTGATGCACAGAGAGCTAGTTGCATGCCAGACGAGTCCAAAATGTCCATATACAGAGAGCTAGCTACATGGCAGACAAGTACAGTATGTTCATATACAGAGAGCTACCTGCATGGCAGATCAATCCAACATATCCAAGTACTGAGAATTAGCTACATGGCAGAGCAGTGCATCATTTCTATATACAGAGTTCAATCTACATGACAGATGAATCCAACTTGTCTATATACTGAGAGCTAGCTACATGGCAGAGTAGTCCATGATATCCATATATACAGTACTAGCTACATGGTAGATGAGTCCAACATGTCCATATACTGAGAGTTAGCTACATGGCAGATGAGTCCAACATGTTCAAACAGAGAGTTAGCTACATGGTAGATGAGTCTAATGTGTGTATATATAGAGGAATAGATACAATGCAGATGTTTCCAACATGCTCATACACACAGAGCTGGCCACATGGCTGATGAGTCCAACATGTCCATATACTGAGATCTAGCTATATGGCAGATGAAGACAATATTTTCATACACAGAGAGCTACCTACATGGCAGATCAGTCCAACATATACATGGACAGAGAGCTAGCTACACGACAGACGAGTCCAAAATGTCCATATACAGAGAGCTAGTTACTAGGCAGAGTAGTGCAACATTTCCATATACAGACTTCTAACTACATGGTAGATGAGTCCTATATGTTCATATAATGAGACTTAGCTACATGGCAGATTAGTAGAACATGTGTATATAGAGAGGACTAGGTTCAATGCAGATGAGTCTAAAATGTTCATACAGAGAGAGCTGGCTACATGGCTGATGAGATCTGCATGTCCATATACAGAGACCTAGCTACATGGCAGACAAGTCCAATATGTTCATATACAGAGAGCTACCTACCTAGCATATAAGTCCAACATATCCATGCACAGAGAGCTAGTTAAATTGCAGGGGAGTCCAAAATGTCCATATACACAGTTCTAACTACATGGCAGTTGAGTCCAACGAGTCCATATACTGAGAGGTAGCTATATGGCAGACTAGTCCTACATGTCTACATACAGAGTACTGGCTACATGGCAGATGAGTCCAACATGTCCATTTACTGAGAGGTAGCTACATGGCAGATGAGTCCAACATGGATATATAGAGAGGACAAGCTACAAGGCAGATGAGTCCAACATGTCCATACACACAGAGTTAGCTTCATGGCAGACAAGTCTAATATGTTCATATACAGAGAGCTACCTACATGGCAGATCAGTCGAACATATCCATGTACAGAGAGCTACCTACATTGCACAC
>NW_006409080.1:347260-353564 GCF_000296735.1 Chrysochloris asiatica
GAGTCCAATATGTGTATATATAGAAGACTAGTTAAAAGGCAGATGAGCCCAACATGTTCATACATAGAGAGCTGGCTACATGGCTGATGAGTCCAACATGTGTATACATAGAGGAGTAGCTACAAGGCAGTTGAGTTCAACATGTTCATACAGAGAGAGCTGGCTACATGGCAGAAGTGTCCAACAATTCCATTTATAGGGAGCTATCTACAGGGCAGAAAAATCCAATATTTTCATGTACAGAGAGCTACTTAAATTGTAGATCAGTCCAACATTCATTCACAGAGACATAGCTACATGGCAGATGAGTCCAAAATGTCCATATACAGATATCTAGCTACATGGCAGAGTAGGACACCATTTCCATATACAGTAGTCTAGCTACATGGCAGAGGAGTCCAACATGTCTATATTTAGAGGGTTAGCTAAAAGCCAGATGAGTTCCACATGTTCATACACAGTGAGCTGACTACATGGCTGATGAGTACAACATGTCCATATACAGAGAGATAGGTACATGGCAGACAAGTCCAATATGTTCATATACAGGGAGCTGCCTACATGACAGATCAATCCATCATATTGATGCACAGAGAGCTAGTTACATGTCAGAAGATCCAAAATGTCCATATACAGAGAGCTAGCTACATGGCAAAGTAGTACATCCTTTCCATATACAGAGTTCTAGCTACATGGCAGATGAGTCCAATGTGTCCATATACTGAGAGCTAGCTACATGGCAGAGTAGGCCAACATGTCCATATAGAGAGTACTAGCTTCATGGCAGATGAGTCCAACATGTCCATATACTGAGAGTTAGTTACATGGCAGATGAGTCCAAAATATGTATATGTAGCGGACTAACTACATGGCAGATGAATCCAACATGTTCATACAGAGAGAGCAGGCTACATGGCAGATGAGTCCAACTTGTCCATATATATATAGATAGCTACATGGCAGACAAGTCCAATATGTTCATATTCAGAGAGCTACGTACATGGCAGATGAGTCCAACATATCCATGTCCAGAGAGCTATGTACATGGCACAAGAATCAAAAATGTGTACTTTCAGTGAGCTAGCTACATGGCAGAGTAATGCAACATTTCCTGATACAGACATCTACCTGCATGTCAGAGGAGTGCAACGTGTCCATATACTGAAAACTTGCTATGTTCATATGCAGAGTACTATCTACATGGCAGATGCACCCAACATGTCCATGTACTGAGAATTAGCTACATGGCAGAGGAGTCCAACATGTCCATATATAGAGAGTTAGCTACATGGCATATATAGAGGACTAGCTAAAAAGACAGATGATTCCAACATATTCATACATATAAAGCTGGCTACATGGTAGATGTTTCCAACATTTCTATATACAGAGACATAGCTACATGGCAGACAAGTCCAATATGTTCATACACAGAAAGCTATCTACATGGCAGATCAGTCCAAAATATCCATGTACAGAGAACTATCTACATGGCACACGAATCCATAATGTCTATTTACAGAGAGCTAGCTATATGGCAGAGTAGTTCAGCATTTCCTTATATAGTGTTCTAGGTGCAAGGCAGATGTTTCCAACGTGTCCATATACTGAGAACTAGCTACATGGTAGAGTATTTCAACATGTCCATATGCAGAGTACTAGCTTCATGGCAGATGAGTCCAGCATGTCCATATAATGAGAGTTAGCTACATGGCAGAGGAGTCCAACATGTCCATAAACTGAGAGTTAGCTTCATGCCAAATGAGGACAAAATGTGAATATTTAGAGAGTAACCTAAAAGCCAGATGAATCCCACATGTTCATAAACAGTGAGCTGGCTACATGGCTGATGAGTACAACATGTCCATATACAGAGAGCTTGCTACATGGCAGACAAGCTCAATATGTTCATATACAGGGAGCTATTTACATAGCAGATCACTCAATCATATTGATGCAGAGAGACCTAGTTACATGTTAGACGAGTCCAAAATGTTCATATACAGACAGCTTGCTACATGGCAGGGTAGTGTATCGTTTCCATATACAGAGTTCTAGCTCTATGGCAGAATAGTCCAACAATTCCATATGCAGCATACAAGCTAAATGGGAGATGCACCCAACATGTCCATATACGGAGAGTTAGCTACATGGCAGATGAGTGCAAAATATGTATATGTAGCAGACTAGCTACAAGAAAGATGAATCCAGCATGTTCATACAGAGAGAGCAGTCTACATGGCGGATGAGTCCAACATGTCCATATACAGAGAGCTAGCTACATGGCAGATGAGTCCAATATGTTCGTGTACAGAGAGTATCTACATAGCACACAAATCCAAAATGTCTATTTACAGAGAGCTAGCTACATGGTAGAGTAGTGCAACATTTTCTTACACAGAGTTCTACCTACATGGCAGAATAGTCCAACTTGTCCATATCCTGAGAGCTAGCTACATGGCAGAGTAGTCCAACAAGTCCATATGCAGAATACAAGCTACATGGCAGATGCACCCAACATGTCCATATATGGAGAGTTAGCTACATGGCAGAGGAGTCCAACATGTCCATATACAGAGAGTTAGCTACATGGCATATGAGTCTAACATGGGTATTTATAGAGGGCTAGCTAAAAAGGTAGATGAGTACAACATGTACGTACATATAGAGCTGGATACATGGCTGAAGAGTCCAACATGTCTATGTAGAGAGAGCTAGCTACACTACAGACAAGTCCAATATGTTCATGTACAGAGAGCTACCTACATGGCAGATCAGTCCAACATGTTCATATACAGAGAGCTAGCTACATGGCAGAGTTGTGCAACATGTCCATATATACAGTACTAGCTTCATGGCAGATGAGTCCAACATGTCCATATACTGAGAATTTGCTACATGGCAGATCAGTCCAACATGTGTATATTTAGGGGGCTAGCTACATGGCAGACGAGTCCAACATGTCCATATACAGTGTCCAAGCTACATGGCAGAGTAGTCCAACATGTCCATATACAGATACTAGCTACATGGCAGACGAGTCCAACATGTGCATATACAGAGTCCAAGCTACATGGCAGATGAGTCCAACATGTCCATATACTGATAGCTAGCTACATGGGAGAATAGTCCCACATTTTCTTATACAGAGTTCTAGCTACATGGCTGAGTAGTCCAACATGTCCATATGCAGAGTACTAGTTTCATGGCAGAGGAGTACAACATGTCCATATACTGAGAGATAGCTACATGCCAGATGAGTCTAACATGTGTATATATATAGAGAGAGGACTAGCTAAAAGGCAGATGAGTCCAACATGTTCATACAGAGAGAGCTGGCTTCATGGCTGATGAATCCAACATGTCCATATACTGAGAGCCAACTACATGGCAGATAATTCCTATATGTTCATGTACAGTGAGCTACCTACATGACAGATCAGTCCAACATATCCATGCAGAGAGTACCTACATGGCAGACAAGTAAAAAATGTCCATATACAGAGAGCAAGCTACATGGCAGAGTATTGCAACATTTCCATATACGGAGTTTTAGCTACATAGCAGATGAGTCCAACGTGTCCATTTACTGAGAGGTAGCTACATGGCAGATAAGTCCATCATGTCCATATACAGAGTACTAGCTACACGGCAGATGAGTCCAATATGTCCATAGATTGTGAGTTAGCTACATGGTAGATGAGTCCAACTTGTGTATATTTAGAGGGCTAGCTACAAGCCAGATGAATCCAACATATTCATACACAGGGAGCTGGCTATATCACTGATGAGTCCAAAATGTCCGTATACTGAGAGTAAGCTACATGACAGACAAGTTCAATATGTTCATATACAGAAAGCTACCTGCATGGCAGATCAGTCCAACATATCAATGCATAGAAAGCTAGCTTCATGGCAGAAGAGTCTAAAATGTCTATATACAGAGAGCTAGCTATATGGCAAAATAGTGCAAAATTTCCAGATACAGAGTTCTAGCTACATGGCAGAAGAGTCCAATGTGTCCACATAGTGAGAGCTAGCTACATGGCAGAGTATTCCAACATGTCCATATACTGAGATTTACATACATGGCAGATGAGTCTAACATGTGTATATATACAAGAGTAGCTACAAGGCAGACGAGTCCAAGATGTTCACACAGAGAGGGCTTGCTCATGACTGTTGAGTCCAACATGTCTATATACTCAGAGCTAGATACATGGTTGACAAGTCCAATATGTTCATATACCTACATAGCAGATTAGTCCAACATATCCATGTACAGAGAGCTAGCTAAAAGGCAGATGAGTCCAACGTGTCCACATCGTGAGAGCTAGCTACATGTCAGAGTAGTTCAACATGTCCGTATACTGAGAGTTAGCTACATGGAAGATGAGTCTAACATGTATTTATATAGAGGACTAGCTACAAGGCAGATAGGTCCAACATGTTCATAAAGGGAAAGCTGGGACTTCCGGCAGCACTTCCCTGACCAGCAGGACAGATACGTGAGCTTGGGACAAATTAGTGGGCAGAGTCACCATAGGGGCCCCAGCCTGGTGGACAGCTAGCTTTTGGGCAAACATAAAACATTAGGCGGAAACTTTATGAACTTGGTTTTTTGAAAGAACTAACTATTGAGGAATTACGAGCATTTTTAACCCCCACCCACCTGTTCCCGGCTCTTACGGGGGTAGGCTCCGCCCCCTTCAAAGCCTAACAGGGCCTGAGAAGACGAACTCAGAAAACCAGTGATCCCACAGGAACCAACATAATCCATTCCAGGGGGGTCCCCATATCCACAATATGCATTACCGGTGAATATATAGCGAAAATTGGGAGGCCCAAGGCACAGGGGGACAAAGAGGCAATTTATATGTCATCAAAAACAGACCCCATCTGCCTACAAGCATGAAGCTCAGCCCTCACTTCTTCAGCCTAGGTTAACATTCCGCTCAGTCTCAGAGACCAGCCCAAGCTAAATAGCAACTCAATCCCAATAACAAAACACCATTGCTGTGGCTCAATCCGCCAAACTGAAAACTCTGAAGAATTGCAAAAATCATGTGCTGCAACTCCCACAGGAAACCATAGACTGCCTAGTGGTGGGTCATAAGTCACCCCACAGCATCTCAACAAGTAGCAAAAACTAGAGGGATCCAAAACAGAATAATAACATTTTAGATTAACTGAGGAAGTGCAGAGATCAGGACTCGCTGGCGGCTAGGGCGAAAGTCGCCAGCAAAAGTGGCTCAGAAGTCCGGACAGAAAGGAGTCAAGACAGAGCTCCCGAACTCAGACCCCCAGAGTTAGCAGGGGCTTAGAGGCTGGGAGACTTGTAACCAGTGGAACTTGGAGTGGAGCCAGAAGGGTGCATTACTTTAAGCCAGCTGGACAGGCTAGGTGATCTGGGCCCACAGCCTGGGAGAGACAGAGCGGCTCGACTGAATAGGGGCCGCAGAGACGCCAAGCCGTGGAAACGTTCCGCAGGAATATCTAAGGGGCTTTGCCGACATTGAGTGGTTCTGAACTAGTTGTTTTTTTATTATTTATTTTTTTTTCTTTGGCTTCGGGAGGGGGTGCACTCACGGTTTGCCCACATACATCTGCGTGAGAGGAGGTAAGGGCTTAGCCGAGCGGCTGGGACCCGCCCTCATCCCTGGCGCGCTCCTCTGCCAGGAACACACGCACCTAGGCCAGACTGAGACGAGGAGTTGGTCTGCTTACTTCACGAGTTTGAAAGAGAGCCCAGAGTAGTGCTATGGAGTGGGATGCTGCACTGCAGATTCCTTTGAGCGACAAGCCCAGTGGGACGGAGTCAGTGGCTCATGCTCACCAACCACTCATAGGAAACCTTATACAGGAGACACGGCTGTGTGTCCTACTCGGTTGGCTTGCACTCACAGATTTGAGAGCCATCGCATTGTAGCATGGTGGACTGGAGTGCCACTCCAGGCCCCTTTGGACTGCGGGGTTGGTAGCTCAAGTTCACGGGCCACTCTTCGGAGGCCTTGCATGGGGGACGTGGGTACCTGTGGGTCTGCCTACTCGTTTTCATTGGTTCGAGAGAGTCTGGCACAGCGCTGAGGGCTGAGGTGACGCACTACAGGGCCTTTTGAGCTGTAGGCCCAGAGGTTTGTGCCCGCCAGCCACTCCTCTGAGACCCTATACAGGGTTGCTACAGGCCGGAATTGACTAGACAGCACCTAACAACAAGGAGAGGAGGGCAGAAGTGACTGAAAAAGAGGACTCTAAAAACTTACACATATTAAGAGTCAGAATTTTCTTCCTTATTATTAACATT
>NW_006409080.1:353664-354146 GCF_000296735.1 Chrysochloris asiatica
TTTTTCTTTCCTTCCTTTATTTTTACATAAAAAAATATTGCTTCCCTCTTTCTCTCATTTTTGTTTTTGCTTCTGATCCTGATTTGGTTTTTTATTTTACCCAAATTCAGTTGCTTGGCGGTTGCATAGCCTCCTTTTTGTTTTTGGAAGACACTTTCTCTCCCTATATTACACAGGAAAAGTCAGCATCCACAGCCAAAAAGTCAAGCTGTAATCACACCTTATAAAACATCAAAACCCAGGCAAGAAACAATACCAGCAGACATACACCAGGGAAATAGACAATAACTGTGAAACTCACCCCGAGTTAAGTAATAAGAAGAGGGAAAAGAGAAGACCACACCCAGATCACCTCTCCCTGAAAACAAGTATCAAGCATAAAAAAGTACCAAAATACATATTCAGTTAAGTGTTAAGCACACAGATAAACAGTAAACATGCCCAAGAAGCAAAAACAGATGACCATATCAGCACATGTCCAG
>NW_006409080.1:354574-355570 GCF_000296735.1 Chrysochloris asiatica
GATGATATAAGATTCATGCTGGACAACATGAAGAGGAATAACTTAGGAATCATTGGCATTCCTGAACAAGAAGAATCACCCAAGTCCACTGAGGAAATAGTGGAAGGACTTCTGGAAGAGAATTTTTCCAACATCCTGAAAAGCGAAAAAATTAACGTACAAGAAGTGCAATGGACTCCAAGAAGGGCAGACCCCAAGAGAAAATCGCCAAGACATATCATAGTCATGCTTTCCAAACTCAAAGACAAGGAGACGCTTCTGAAAGCAGCCAGAAAAAAACAGAAAGGTCACATATAAGGGCAAACAAGTCAGACTAAGCACAGATCTTTCAGCAGGAACCATGCAGGCAAGAAGACAATGGGGAGACATATATACAACCCTGCAAGAAAAAAAATTGCCAACCAAGAATCCTTTACCCAGCAAAACTATCAATCAAATATGATGGGGAGATCAAAACATTCCAGGATTAACAGAAACTATGGGAGTTCACCAAAGCCAACCCTGCACTACAAAACATTCTAAAGGGAGTTCTGTGGACTGAGAACCAACAAGAAAGGACAACATCCAGAGATTGAAATATATGGCAGCACCTCCCTAAATTAAGCCAGCAAAAAGAAGAATTGGTAACAAAGCAAAACTATAAGAACAAGCTCAGAGGCATTGAGAGGTCAGTCTATGCCCAAAACAAGTACAGTGGAAACGAAGGTAAACACGTAGGAAAAGAGACCCAGATAGGGAGAAGGTCAAATCAGTTACAGGATAAAATAGACTGCACTAAAAGTACAGAGAATTCAGTAGATCATAAGGCAACCTCAAAGAAAATTAACACCACACAACATCCCAAGAGAGTGAGAAACCAAGAAAAATATGAAAACATTAAAACTATAAGGAAAAGCACAAGAAAGAGCACACAAATCATGAATTCAACAGAAAAAGACAAGCAGAACAAAGAAGCAGCAACACCAAAAAAAAAACAAATATAATGACAACAAATAA
>NW_006409080.1:384355-385286 GCF_000296735.1 Chrysochloris asiatica
GAAACCCTGTACAGGGTCGCTATGGGTCGGACCCGACCCGATGGCACTTAACAACAACAACAACATATATCCATGCACAGAGAGCCACCTTCATGACAGACGAGTCCACAATGTCCTTATTCAGAGAGGTACCTACATGGCTAAGTATTGCTACATTTCCTTATACAGAGTTCTAGCTACATGGCAGATGAGTCCAATGTGTCCATGTTCAAGTGTTCCAATATATCTTAGACAGAGTACTAGTTACATGTTCAAGTGTTCCAACATGTCCTTAGACAGAGTACTAGTTACATGTTCAAGTGTTCCAACATGTCCTTAGACAGAGTACTAGTGACATGGCAGATGAGTCCAACATGTCTCTATACAGAGAGTTAACTTCAACATGCAGATGAGTCCTACATGTGTATATATAGAGGATTTGCTACAAAGCAGATTAGTCCAAAATGTTCAGACAGAGAGAGCTGCCTTCATGACTGATGAGTCCAACATGCCCATATACAGAGAGCTAACTACATGGCAGAAAAGACCAATGTGTTCATATACAGAGAGCTACCTACATGGCAGATCAGTCCAACATATCCATGCACAGAGAGCTAGCTGCATGGCAGATGAGTTCAAAATGTCCTTATACAGACAAACAGCTGCATGGAAGAGTAGTACAACATTTCCATATACAGAGTTCTAGCTACATGGCAGATGAATCCAACGTGTGCTTATTCTGAGAGTTAGCTACATGGCAGAGAAGTCCAACATGTCCATATACAGAGTACCAGCTCCATGGAAGATGAGTCCAACAGGTCCATATATTGAGGGATAGCAACATGGCAGATGAGTCAACCACATGTATTTTTAGAGGGCTAGGAGCTCTGGTAGCGTAGTGGTTACGAATCGGGCTGCGAACCGTAAGGTCAGCGGTTCGAAACTACCAGCC
>NW_006409080.1:385721-390024 GCF_000296735.1 Chrysochloris asiatica
AGATTTCTAGCTACATGGCAGATGAGTACAACATTTGCATATACTGACAGCTAGCCACATGGCAGAGTAGTCCAACATGTCCTTATACAGAGTACTAGTTACATGGCAGATGAGTCCAACATGTCCATAGACTGAGAGTTTGCTACATGTCAGATGCGTCCAACATGTGTATATTTAGAGGACTTGCTACAAGACAGATGAGTCAAACATATTCATACAAAGAGAGCTGACTACGTGTCTGATGAGTCCAACATTCCCATATATAGAGAGGTAGCTACTTGTCAGAAAAATTCAATATGTTCACATACAGAGAGCTACCTACATGGCAGATCAGTCCAACATATCCATGCACAGAGAACTAGCTATATGGCAGATGAATCCAAAACGTTCACATACAGAGAGATAGCTACATGGAAGAGTAGTACAACATTTCCATATACAGAGTTCTAGCTACATGCCAAGTGAGTCCAACGTGTGCATATACTGAGCTAGTTACATGGCAGAGTAGTCTAATAAGTCCATATACAGAGTACTAGCTACATGACAGGTGAGTCCAACATGTGTATATTTAGAGGGCTAGCTTCAAGGGAGAAGAGTCCAACATGTTCATACACAGAGAGCTGGCTACATGGCTGATAATTCCAACATGTCCATTTACTGGGAGCTAGCTACATAGCAGATCAGTCCAATCTATCAATGCACAGAGAGCTACCTACATGGCAGATGAGTAAAAAATGTCCATATACAGAGAGCTAGCTACGTGGCAGAGTAGTGCAACATTTCCATATACAGAGTTATAGCTACATGGCAGATTAGTCCAACGTGTCCATATACTGAGAATTAGCTATAAAAAATGCATATGAGTCCAACATGTGTATATATAGAAGACTTGCTACAAGGAAGATGAGTCAAACATGTTCATACAAAGAGAGCTGACTATGTGGCTGATGAGTCCAACATTCCCATATATAGAGAGGTAGCTACATGGCCGAAAAGTCCAGTATGTTCATATACAGAGAGCTACCTACATGGCAGACAAGTCCAATGTGTACATATAAAGAGAGCTACCTAAATGGCAGATCAGTACAACATATCCATGCACAGAGTTCTAGCTACATGGAAGAGTAGTCTAACATGTCCATATACATTGTACTAGTTACATGTCAGATGAGTCCAACATGTCCATATACTGAGAGTTTACAACATGGCAGATGAGTCCAACATGTGTATTTTTAGAGGGCTAACTAAAAGAAAAATGTGTCCAACATATTCAAACACAGAGAGCTGGCTACATGGTTGATGAGTCCTACATGTCCATATACAGAGAGATAGCTATAAGGCAGACAAGTCCAATATATTCATATACAGAGAGCAAACTACATGGCAGATCAGTCCAACATATCCATGCCCAAAGAGCTAGCTACATGTTAGACGAGTCCAAATTGTGCATATACAGATATGAAATGACATGCAGAGTAGAGGAACATTTCCATATACAGAGTTCTAGCTACATGACAGATGAATGCAACATGCCCATATACTTAGAGTTAGCTACATGTCAGATGAATCCCACATGTGTATATATAGAGGGCTAACTACAAGGCAGTTGAGTCCAACTTATTCATACTCAGAGAGTTGGCTGCATGGCTGATTGAGTCTAACATGTCCATATACAGAGAGCTAGCTACATGACAGACAAGTCCAATATATTCATAAAAAAGAACGACTTACATGGCAGATCATTCCAACATATCCATGCACCGAGAATAGCTACATGGCAGATTAGTGGTAAATTTGCATATACAGTGTTATAGCTACATGGCAGATGAGTCCAATCTGTTCATATACAGATTCCTACCTACATGGCAGATCAATCCAACATATCCATGCACAGAGTGGTACCCACATGGCAGACGAGGCCAAAATGTCCATATACAGAGAACTATCTATGAGGCAGAGTAGTGCAACATTTCCATATACAGAGTTCTAGCTACATGGCAGATGAGACCAACATGTCCATATACTGAGAGCTAGCTACATGGCAAGTGGTCCAACATGTCCTTATACAGAGTACTAGCTGCATGGCAGATGAGTCCAACATGTCCATATAATGAGAGTAAGCTACAAAATGCAGATGAGTCCAACATGTGTATACGTATAAGACTTGCTACAAGGCAGATGAGTCAAAAATGTTCATACAGAGAGAGCTGGCTACATGGCTGATAAGTCCAACATGCCCTTATACAGAGAGCTAGCTACATGGCAGATCAATCCAGGATATCCATGCACAGAGAGCTAGCGATATGGCAGATGAGTCCAAACTGCCCATATACAGAGAGTTATCTACATGGCAGAGATGTCTAACATGTCCATATACAGAGAGCTAGCTACATGGTATAAAAGTTAAATACGTTTATATACAGAGAGCTACCTACATGGCAGATCAGTCCAACATACCCATGCACAGGGTGCTAGCTACATGGGAGACGAGTCCAAAACGTCCATATACAGAGAGGTAGCTATGAGGCACACTAGTGCAACATTTCCGTATATAGAGAGTACTAGCTACATAGCAGATGAGTTCAACATGTCCATAATCTGAAAATTTGCTAAACGTAAGAGGAGTCCAACATGTGTATATTTAGAGTTCTAGCTAAAAGGCAGATGAGAGCAACATGTGCATACAAAGAGAGATGGCTACATGGCTGATTCGTCCAACAAGTCCCTATACAGAGAGCTAGCTACATGGCAGACAATAACAACATATTCATATATAGATATTTACCTACGAGGAAGATCAGTCCAACATATCCATGCACAGGGAGCAAGGTACATTGAAGACGAGTCCAAAATATCCTTATACTGAGAGATAGCTATATGGCAGAATAGTGCAACATTTACATATACAGAATCTAGCTACATGGCAGATGAATCCAACAGGTCCATATACTGAGAGGTAGGTACATGGCAGAGTAATCCAATATGTCTATATACAGAGTACTAGCTACATGGCAGATGAGACCAACATGTCCATGTACTGAAAGTTAGCTACATGGCTGATGAGTACAGTATGTGTATATTTAGAGGGCTAGCTACAAGACAGATCTTTCCAAAATTTTCATACACAGAGATCTGGCTACATGGCAGATGAGTCCAACATGTTAATACACTGAGAGTTAGCTACAGGGTAGATGAGTACAACATGTGTATATTTACAGGGCTAGCTACATGGCACATGAGTCCAACATGTTCATACAGGGGGAGCTGTCTACATGGCTGATGAGTCCAACATGTTCATATAAGAGAGTTAGTTAGATGGCAGACAAGTCAAATATGTTCATATACAGAGAGCTACCTACATGGCAGATCAATCCAACACATCCATGCACAGAGAGCTAGCTACATGGCAGACGAGTCCAAAATGTGAATATACAGAGACCTAGCTACATGGCAGAGTAGTGCAACATTTCCATATACAGAGTTCTAGCTTCATGGCCGATGAGTCCAACATGTCCAAATACTGAGAGTTAGCTAAATGGCAGATCAGTCCTACTTGTGTATATTTAGAGGGCTAGCTACAAGACAGATGAGTCCAAAATGTTCGTACACAGAGAGCTGGCTACATGACTCTATCTGTATGAATATGTGGGACTCATTTGCTTTGTAGTTAGCCATCTAAATATACACATGTTGGACTCATCTTCCATGTAGCTAGCTGTCAGTACATGGACATGTTGGACTCATCTGCCATGTAGCTAGTACTCTCTATATGGACATGTTGGACTACTTTGCCATGTAGCTAGCTCTCAGTATATGGACACGTTGGACTCATCTGCCATGTAGCTTCAACTCTGTATATGGAAATGTTACCATACTCTGCCATGTACCTAGATCTCTTTATATGGACTCGTTGGACTCATCGGCCATGTAGCTAGAACTCTGTATATGGAAATGTTGCACTACTCTGCCATGTAGCTAGCTCTCAGTATATAGACACGTTGGCCTTCTCTGCATTGTAGCTAGAACTATATATATGCAAATGTTGCACTACTCTGCCACGAAGCTAACCCTAGGTATATAAACATTTTGGACTCGTCTGCCATGTATCTAGCTCTCTGTGCATGGACATGTTGGAATTATCTGCCATGTAGGTCGCTCTCTGTTTATGAACATATTTGACTTGTGTGCCATATAGCTATATCTCATATGGACATGTTGGACTCATCAGCCATGTAGCCAGCTCTCTCTTTATGAACATGTTGAACTCATTTGACTTTTAGCTAACCCTCTAAATATACACATG
>NW_006409080.1:390294-394624 GCF_000296735.1 Chrysochloris asiatica
TATATGGACATTTTGGACTCGTCTGTCATGTAGCTAGTTCTCTGTTCATGGATATCTTGGACTGATCTATGTAGGTAGCTCTCTGTACATGAACATAATGGACTACATTGCTCTCAGTATATGGACATGTTGGGCTCTTCAGACATGTAGACATCTCTATATGTATGTACATGTTGGATTCATCTGCCTTTTAGCTAGTCCTCTATATATGCACATATTGGACTCATCTGCCTTGTAGCTAACTCTCAGTATATGGACATGTTGGACTCATCAAACATGTAGCCAGCTCTCTCTGTTTGAACATGTTGGACTCATCTGCCATGAAGCAAGCCCTCAAAATATTCACTTGTTGGACTCATCTGCCATGTTGCTAACTCTCAGTATATGGATATGTTGGATTCATCTGCCATGTCGCTAGAACTCTGTATATGGAAATATTGGACTCTTTAGCCATGTAGCCAGCTCTACCTGTATGAACATGTTGGTCTCATATGTCTTTCAACTAGTCTTCTATATATACACATGTTAGACTCATCTGCCATGTAGTTAACTCTCTGCATATGGACATGTTGGACTCATCTGCTATGTAGCTAGTACTCTGTATATGGACATGTTGGACTCCTCTGCCATGTAGCTTGCTCTCAGTATATGGATACGATGGACTCTTCTGCCATGTAGCTAGAACTCTATATATGGAAATATTGCACCACCCTGCCATGTAGCTAGCACTCTGTACATGGACATTTTAGTCTCGTGTGCCATGTAGCTAGCTATCTGTACATGCGTATGTTGGACTGATCTGCCTTGTAGCTAGCTTTCTGTACTTGAACATATTGGACTTGTCTGCCATGTAGCTAGCTCTCATTATATGAACATGTTGGAATCTTCAGCCATGTAGCCAGCTATATCTGTATGAACTTGCTGATCTCATCTGCCTTTTAACTTGTCTTCTATGTATACACATGTTTTTGACTCGTATTCTATGTAGCTAGCACTAGGTATATGGACATGTGGGAATCATCTGCCATGTAGCTAAATCTCTGTATAGGGGCATGTTCGACTCATCTGCCATGGACCTAGAACTATGTGTATGGAAATGTTGCCCTCCATGCCGTGTAGCTAGGTCACTGTATATGGACATTTTGGACTCATCTGCCATGTAGCTGGCTCTCAGTATATGCACACGTTGGACTCCTCTCTCATGTAGCTAGAGCTCTATATATTGACATGTTGGACTCATCTGCCTTGTAGCTAGCCCTCTAAATATACACATGTTGTAGTCATCTGTCATGTAGCTAACTCTCTGTATATGGACATGTAGGTAGGGCTCATCTGCCATGTTGCTAGAACTCTGTATATGGAAATGTTGCATTACTCTGCCATGTAGCTTGTTCTCTGTATATAGACAATTTGGACTTGTCTGACCTGTAGTTAGCTTTCTGTACATGGATATGTTTGACTGATCTCCCATGTAGGTAGCTCTCTGTATATGAACATATTGGACTTGTATGCCATGTAGCTAGCTCTCTGTATTTGGAAATGTTGGACACATCATCCATGTAGCCGGTTACCTCTGTATGAACATGTTGGACCCATCTGCATTGTAGCAAGTACTCAAAACATACACATGTTGGACTCATCTGTCATTTAGCTAACTGTCAGTATAAGGACATGTTGAATTCATCTGCCATGTAGCTAGTCCTCTATATATGGACATGTTGGACTCATCTGCCATGTAGCTAGCTGTCAGTTTATGGACACGTTGGACCCACCTGCCATGTAACTAGAACTCTGTATATGGAAATATTGCACTTCTCTGCCATTTAGCTAGCTCTCTGTATATGGATATTTTGGACTCGTCTGCCATGTAGCTATATCTCTGTGCTTGGATATATTGGACTGATCTGTCATGTAAGTAGCTCTCTATATATGAACATATTGGATTTGTCTGCCATGTAGCTAGCTCTCTGTATATGGACATGTTGTACTCATCAGCCATGTAGCCAGGTCTCTCTTCATGAACATATTGGACTCATCTTCCTTGTAGCTAATCCTCTATATATACACATGTGGGACTCATCTGTCATGTAGATAACTGTCAGTATATGGATATGTTGGAATCATCTGCCATGTAGCTAGTACTTTGTATATGGGGATGTTGGACTGCTCTGCCATGTAACTAGTTCTCAGTATATGGACATGTTGGACTCATCTACCATGTAGCAAAAACTCTGTATAAGGAAATGTTGCACTACTCTGCCATGTACCTAGCTCTCTATATGGACATTTTGGACTCGTCTGCCGTGTAGCTAGCTGTCTGTGCATGGATATGTTAGACTGATCTGTCATGTAGGTAGCTCTCTGTATATGAACATACTTGAATTGTCTGCTATGTAATTAGCTCTCTGTATATGGACATGTTGGACTCATCAGCCATGTAGCCAGCTCTATCAGTATGATTATGTTGGACTCATCTGCCTTGTAGCTAGGCCTCTATATATACACATGTTGGACTCATCTGCCATGTAGCTAACTCTCAGTATATGGACATGTTGCATTCATCTGACATGTAGCTAGTACTCTGTATATGGACATGTTGGATTACTCTGTCATGTAGATAGCTCTCTTTATATGAACATATTGGATTTGTCTGCCATGTAGCTTGCTCTCAGTATATGGACATGTTGGGCCCATCAGTCATGTAGCCAGCTCTCTGTGTATGAACAAGTTAGACTCATTTTCCCTGTAGCTAGTTCTCAACATATGGACACAGATACTCTGCCATGTAGCTAGAATTCTGTATATGGAAATGTTGCACTACTCAGCCATGGAGCTAGTTCTCTGCATATGAACAATTTGGATTCGTCTGCCATGCAGCTAGGACTGTGTGCATGGATATCTTGGACTGATCTGCCATGTAGTTAGCTCTCTGTATATGAACATATAGGACTTGTTTTCCATGTAGCTAGCTCTCAGTATATGGAAATGTTGGACTTATCAGCCATGTGGTCAGCTCTTTCTGCATGAACATGTTGGACTCAACTGCCTTGTAGCTAGCTCTCTGTATGTGGACATTTTGGACTAGTCTGCCATGTAGCTAGCTCTCTGTGCATGGATATGTTGGACTGATATGCCATGTAGGTAGCTCTCTGTTTATGAACATATTGGATTTGTCTGCCATGTAGATAGCTCTCTGTATATAGAAATGTTGGACTCATCAGTCATGTAGCCATCTCTCTCTGTATGAATATGTTGGACTCATCTGTCTTTTAGCTAGCCCTCTATATATACACATGTTAGACTCATCTGTCATATAGTAACTCTCAGTATATGGACATGTTTGACTCCTCTGCCATAAAGCTTGTACTCTGTATATGGACATGTTGGACTGATCTGTCATGTAGATAGGTCTCTGTATATTGACATTTTGGACTCGTCTGTAGCTCTCTCTATAGGAATATATTTGACTTGTCGGTAGCTCTCTCTATAGGAATATATTTGACTTGTCTGTTATGTATCGAACTCTCTATTATGGATATGTTGGACTGATCTGCCATGTAGCCAGCTCCCTCTGTATGAACATGTTGAACTCCTCTGCCTTGTAGCTAGCTCTCTAAATATACACATGTTGGACTGATCCGCCATTTAGAGAACTCTCGGTATTTGGACATGTTAGACTAATCTGCCATGAAGCTAGAACTCTGTATATGGAAATGTTACATTACTCTGCCATGTAGCTAGGCCTCTGTATATGCACATTTTGGACTTGTCTGCCATGTAGCTAGCTTTCTGTGCATGGATGTGTTGGACTGATCTGGCATGTAGGTAGCTCTCTGTATATGAACATATTGGACTTGTCTGCCATGTAGCTAGGTCTCTTATATGCTCATGTTGGACTCATCAGCCATGTAGCCAGCTCCCTATTTATGTACATTTTGGACTCATCTGCCTTGTAGGTAGCCCTCGAAATTTACACATGTTTTACTCATCTACCCTGTAGCTAACTCTCAGTATATGGACATGTTGGACTGCTCTGCCATGTATCTAGCTCTCATTATATGGACATGTTTTATTGAACTGCCATGTAGCTAGAACTCTGTATATGGAAATTCTGCTCTACTCTTCCATGTATCTAGTTCTCTGTATATGGGCATTTTGGACTAGTCTGCCATGTAGCTAGCTCTCTGTGCAAGGATCTATTGGACTGATCTGCCATGTAGGAAGCTCTCTGTTTATGAACATATTGGCCTTGCCTGCCATATAGCTAGCTATCAGTATATGGACATGTTAGACTCATCTGCCATGTAGCTTGTACTCTGTACATGGACAT
>NW_006409080.1:394819-413476 GCF_000296735.1 Chrysochloris asiatica
TCTGCCATGTAGCTAGCTCTCTGTATATGAACATATTGGACTTGTCTGCCATGTAGCTAGCTCTCTGTATATAGAAATGTTGGACTCATCAGTCATATAACCATCTCTCTCTGTATGAACATGTTGGACTCATCTGTATTTTAGCTAGTCCTCTCTATATACACATGTTAGACTCATCTGTCATATAGCTAACTCTCAGTATATGGACATGTTGGACTATTCTGCCATGTAGCCAACTCTCAGTAAAAGGACACGTTGGACTCATCTACCATGTAGCTAGTACTCTGTATATGGACATTTTGGACTCGTCTGCCATGTCGGTAGCTCCCTGTATAGGAATATATTGGACTTGTCTGTTATGTAACTAACTCTCTAATATGGACATGTTGGACTAATCTGCCATGTAGCCAGCTCCCTCTTTATGAACATGTTGGACTCCTCTGCCTTGTAGCTAGCTCTCTAAATATACACACGTTGGACTGATCTGCCATTTAGATAACTCTCGGTATTTGGACATGTTGGACTCATCTGTCATGAAGCTAGAACTCTGTATATGGAAATGTTGCACTACTCTGCCATGTAGCTAGGCCTCTGTATATGCACATTTTGGACTCATCTGCCATGGAGCTAGCTCTCTGTGCAGGGATGTGTTGGACTGATCTGGCATGTATGTAGCTCTCTGTCTATGAACATATTAGACTTGTCTGCGATGTAGCTACCTTTTAGTAAATGGACATGTTGGACTCATCTGCCGTGTAGCTGGCTCTCTGTATATGGACATTTTGGACTAGTCTGCCATGTAGCTAGCTCTCTGTGCATGGATATGTTGGACTGATCTGCCATGTAGGTAGCTCTCTGTTTATGAACATATTGACCTTGTCTGCCATGTAGCTAGCTATCAGTATATGGACTTGTTGGACTCATCTGCCATGTAGTTTTTACTCTTTATATGGACATGTTGGACTTCTCTGCCATGTAGCTAGCTCTCTGTATATGAACATATTGGACTTGTCTGCCATGTAGCTAGCTTTCTATATAGAAATGTTGGAATCATCAGTCATGTAGCCATCTTTCTCTGTATGAACATGTTGGACTCATCTGTTTTTTAACTAGTTCTCTATAAATACACATGTTAGACTCATCTGTCATATAGCTAACTCTCAGTATATGGACATGTTGGACTCCTCAACCATGTAGCTCGTACTCTGTGTATGGACATGTTGGACTGATCTGCTATGTAGATAGGTCTCTGTATATGGACATTTTGGACTTGTCTGCCATGTCGGTAGCTCTCTCTATATAAATATATTTGACTTGTCTGTTATGTAACTAACTCTCTAATATGGATATGATGTACTCATCTGCCATGAAGCTAGAACTCTGTATATGGAAATGTTACACTACTCTGCCATGTAGCTAGGCCTCTGTATATGCACATTTTGGACTCGTCTGCCCTGTAGCTAGCTTTCTGTGTATGGATGTGTTGGACTGATATGGCATGTAGGTAGCTCTCTGTAAATGAACATATTGGACTTGTCTGCCATCCAACTAACTCTCTTATATGCACATGTTGGACTCATCAGTCATGTAGCCAGCTCTCTCTGTATGAACATGTTGGACTCATCTGTCTTTTAACTAGTCCTCTATATATACACATATTAGCCTCATCTGTCATATAGCTAACTCTCAGTATATGGACAAGTTGGACTCCTCTACCATGTAGCTAACTCTCAGTAAAAGGACACGTTGGACTCATCTACCATGTAGCTAGTACTCTGTATATGGACATGTTGGACTGATCTGCCATATAGATAGGTCTCTGTATATGGACATTTTGGATTCGTCTGTCATGTAGGTAGCTCTCTCTATATGAATATATTGGACTTGTCTCTTATGTAACTAACTCTCTAATATGGACATGTTGGACTCATATGCCATGTAGCCAGTTCCTTCTGTATGAACATGTTGGACTCCTCTGCCTTATAGCTAGCCCTCTAAATATACACATGTTGGACTGTTCTGCTATTTAGCTAATTATAAGTATATAAACATGTTGGACTCATCTACCATGAAGCTAGAAATCTGTATATGGAAATGTTACACTACTCTGCCATGTAGCTAGGCCTCTGTGTATGCACATTTTTTACTTGTCTGTCATGTAGCTAGCTCTGTATGCATGGATTTATTGGACTGATCTGGCATGTAGGTAGCTCTCTGCATATGAACATATTGGACTTGCCTGCAATCTAACTAACTCTCTTATATGTACATGTTGAACTCATCAGCCATGTAGCCAGCTCCCTCTCTATGAACATGTTGGACTCATCTGCCTTGTAGGTAGCCCTCTAAATTTACACATGTTGTACTCATCTACCCTCTAGCAGACTCTCAGTATATGGACATGTAGACTCATCTGCTATTTAGCTAGTACTCTGTATATGGACATGTTGGACTACTGTGCCATGTATTTAGCTCTCTGTATACGGACATGTTGAGCTCATCAGCCATGTAGATGTCTCACTGTGTATGAATATTTTGGATTCATTTGGCTTTTAGGTAAACCTCTAAATATACACATGTTGGCTTTATCTGCCATGTAGCTAACTCTCAGTATATGGACATGTTGGAATGCTCTGCCATGTAGCAAACTCTCATTATATGGACATGCTGGACTCATCTTCCATGAAGCTAGTATTATGCATATGGACATGTTGGACTACTCTGCCATGTAGGTAGCTCACAATATATGGACATGTTTGACTCATCTGCCATATAGCTAGAACTCTGTATATGTAAATGTTGCACTACTCTGCAATGTAGCTAGCTCTCAGTATATGGACATGTTGGACTCATCTGCCATGTAGCTTGTATTCTGTATATGGATATGTTGGACTGCTTTGCCATGTAGCTAGTTCTCTGTATATGAACATATTGGACTTGTCTGCCACGTAGCTAGCTCTCTGTGTATAGAAATGTGGACTCACCAGATTTCTCTGTATGAACTCAGAGAAATGAGAGACTCAGCCATCTCTCTCTGTATGAACATGTTGGATTCATCTGTCTTTTAGCTAGTCCTCTCTATATGTACATGTTAGATTCATCTGCCATATAGCTAACTCTAAGTATATGGACATGTTGGACTCCTCTGCCGTGTAACTAACACTCAGTATAAGGACACGTTGGACTCATCTACCATGTAGCTCGTACTCTGTATATGGACATGTTGGACTGATCTGCCATGTAGGTAGCTCTCTATATATGAATATATTGGACTTGTCTGTTATGTAACTAACTCTCTAATATGGACATGTTGGACTCATCTGCCATGTAGCCAGCTCCCTCTGAATGAACATTTTGGACACCTCTGCCTTGTATCTAGCCCTCTAAATATACACATGTTGGACAGATATGCCATGAAGGTAGAACTCTGTATATGGAAATGTTACACTACTCTGCCATGTAGCTAGGCCTCTGTATATGCACATTTTGGACTCGTCTGCCATGTAGCTAGCCCTCTAAATTTACACATGTTGTACTCATCTACCCTGTAGTTGACTCTCAGTATATGGACATGTTGGACTCATCTGCTATTTAGCTAGTACTATGTAAATGTACATGTTGGACTACTTTGCCATGTATCTAGCTCTCACTATATGGACATGTTGAATTCATCTGCCATGTAGCTAGCTCTCAGTATATGAACACTTTGGACTCATCTGCCATGTAGCTACAACTCTGTATATGAAATTGTTATCTTACTCTGCCATGTAGCTAGATCTCTGTATATGGACCTGTTGGACTCATCTGCCATGTAGCTAGAATTCTGTATATGGAAATGTGGCACTACTCTGCCATTTAGCTAGATCTCATTATATAGACATTTTGGACTCGTTTTCCATGTAGCTAACTCTCTGTGCATGTATATGTTAGACTGATCTGTCATGCAGGTAGCTCTCTGTATATGAACATGTTGGACTCATCTCCCATGTAGCTAGCTCTCTATATATGGACATGTTGGACTCATCAGACATGCAGCCAACTCTCTCTGCATGAACATGTTGGACTCATCTGCCTTGTACCTAATCCTCTATATACACACTCGTTGGACACATCTGCCATGTACCTAACTCTCAGTTTTTGGACATGATGGACTCATCTGCCATGTAGCTAGTACTCCGTATATGGACATTTTGGACTCGTCTGCCATGTAGCTAGCTCTCTGTGCATGGATAAGTTGGACTGATCTGCCATGTAGGTAGCTCTTTTGTATATAAACATATTGGAGTTGTCTGTCATGTAGCTAATTCTCAGTATATGGACATGTTGGACTCATCAGCCATGAAGCCAGCTGTCTGTGTATGAACATGTTGGACTCATCTGCCTTGTAGCTAGTCCTCTATATATACACATGTTGGACCCATCTGCCATGTAGCCTGCTCTCAGTATATGGACATGTTGGACTTATCTGCCATGTAGGTAACTCTCAATATATGGACATGTTGGACTCATCTGTCATGTAGCTAAGTCCCAATATATGGACATGTTGGACTCATCTGCCTTGTAGCTAGCTCTCAGTATATGGACATGTTGGGCTCATCTGCTATGTCGCTAGAAATCTGAATTTGAAAATTTTGCACTACTCTGCCATGTAGCTAGCTCTCTGTATATGGACATTTTGGACTCGTCTGCCACCTAACTAGCTCTCTGTGCATGGATATGTTGGACTGATCTGCCATGTAACTAGCTCACTGGCATGAATATGTTGGACTGATCTGCCATGTAGGTAGCTCTCTGTATATGAACATATTGGACTCGTCTGCCATATAGCTAGTTCCATTACATGGACATGTTGGACTCATCAGCTATGTAGCCAGCTCTCTCTGTATGAATATGTTGGACTCATCTGCCTTGTAGCTAGTGCTCTTTATATACACATGTTGGACTTATCTGCCATGTAACTAGTACTCTGTATATGATCATGTTGGACTACTCTAACATGTAGCTAGGTCTCAGTATATGATCACGTTGGACTCATCTGCCATGTAGCTGGAACACTGTATATGGAAATGATGCACTACTCTGCAATGTAGCTAGCTCTCTGTATATGGACATGTTGGGCTCATCAGCCATGTAGCCAGCTCTCTGTATGTACATGTTGGTCTCACCTCCCTTGTAGCTAGTCCATTATATATACAAATGTTGGACTCATATGCCACTTAGCTCACTCTCGGGATATGGACATGCTTGACTTATCTGACATTCGGCTAGTAATCTGTATATGTATATATTGAACTACTCTGCCATGTAGCTAGCTCTCAGTATATGGACAAGTTGGACTCATCTGCCATGTAGCTAGAAGTCTGTATATGGAAGTGATGCACTACTCTGCCATATAGCTAGCTCTCTGTATATGGACATTTTAGACTTCCCTGCCATGTAGCTAGCTCTCTGTGCATGGATATGTTGGACTGATCTGCCATGTAGGTAGCTCCCTGTATATGAGCATATTGGACTTGTCTGCCATTTAGCTAGCTCACTGTATATGCACATGTTGGACTCATCAGCCATGTAGCCAGTTCTCTCTGTATGAACATGTAGGACTCATCTTCCTTGTAGCTAGTCCTCTATATATACACATGTTGTACTCATCAGCCATGTAGCCAGCTCTCTCTGTATGAATATGTTGGACTCATGTGAATAGTATGTAGTCATCTATTTATACACATGTTTGACTCATCTGCCATATACCTAACTCTCATTATATGGACATATAAGACTCATCTGTCATATAGATAGAACACTGTATATGGAAATGTTGCACTACTCTGCCATGTAGCTAGCTCTCTATATATGGACATTTTGGACTCGTCTGCCATGTGGCTAGCTCTCTGTGCATGCATGTGTTTGACTTATCTGGCATGTACATAGCTCTCTGTATATGAACATGTTGGATTCATCTGCCATATAGCTAGATCTCAATATATGGACCTGTTGGACTAATCAGACATGTAGCAAGCTCTCTTTGTATGAAAGTGTTGGTCTCATCTGACTTGTAGCTAGTCCTCTATATATACACACGTTGGGCTCATCTGCCTTGTATCTAACTCTCAGTATATGGACATGTTGGACTCATCTGTCATGTAGCTAGTACTCTATATATGGACATGTTGGTCTACTCTGCCATGTAGATAGCTCTCAGTATATGGACATGTTGGACTCATCTGTCATGTAGCTGAAACTCTGTGCATAGATATGATGCACTGCTCTGCCACTTAGCTAGCTCTCTGTACATGTATATGTTGTTTTGATCTGCCTTGCAGGTAGTTCTCTGTATATGAACATATTGGAATTGTCTGCCATGTAGCTAGCTCTCTGTATATGGACATGTTGGAGTCATCAGTCATTTTGCCAGCTCTATCTGAATGAACATGTAGTACTCTCCTGCCTTGTACCTAGTCATCTCTATATACACATGTTGGACTCATCTGACATGTAGCTAACTCTCAGTATATGGACATGTTGGACTTATCTGCCATGTAACTAGTACTCTGTATATTGACACGTTGGACTACTGAGGCATGTAGCTAGCTCTCAGTATATGAACATGTTGGACTCATCTGACATGTAGCTGGAACTCTCTATATGGAAATTATGCACTACTCTGCCATGTAGCTAACTCTCAGCATATGGACATTTTGGACTCGTCTGCCATGTACCTAATTCTCAGTATATGGACATGTTGGACTCATCAACCATTTAGCCAGCTCTCTGTATATGAAGATGTTGGACTTATCTGTCTTGAAGCTAGTAATCTATATATACACATGTTGGACTCAACTTCCATGTAGCTAACTCTCATTATATGAACATACATGACTCATCTGCCATGTAGCTAGAACTCTGTATATTGAAATGTTGCACTACTCTGCCATGTAGCTTTCTCTCTGTGTATGGACTTTTTGACTCCTCTGACATATAGTTAGCTCTCTGTGCATGAGTATGTTGGACTGATCTGACACGTTGGTAGCTCTCTGTATAGGAACATGTTGGATTCATCTGCTATATAGCTAGATCTCAGTATATGGACATGTTGGACTCATCAATCATGTAGCTAGTACTCTATGTATGAACATGTTGGACTACTCTGCCATGTATCTTGCTCTCTGTATATGGATATTTTGAACTCTTCTGCCATGTACCTAGGTCTCTGTGCATGGATATGTTGGACTTATCTGCCATGTAGATAGCTCTCTGTATATGAACATATTGGACTTTTATGCCTTGTAGCTTGCTCTCTCTATATGGACATGTTGGACTCATCAGCCATGTAGACACCTCCCTCTGTATGAACATGTTGGACTCATCTGCCTTATAGCTAGTCCTCTAAATATACACGTGTTGGGATAATCTGCCATGTAGCTAACTCTAAGTATATGGACATGTTGGACTCATCTACCAGGTAGCTACTACTCTGTATATGGACATATTGTACTACTCTGCCATGTAGCTAGCTCTCAATATATGCACACGTTAGAGTCATCTGCTATGTAGCTGGAATGCTATATAAGGAAATGATGCACTACTCTGCCATGTAGCTAGGTCTCTGTATATGGACATTTTGGATTCGTCTGCCATGTAGCTAGCTTTCTGTGCATGGGTATGTCATACTGATCTGCCATGTAAGTATCTCTCTGTACATGAACATACTGGACTTGTCTACCATTTAGCTAGCTCTCTGTATATGGAAATGTGGAACTCATCAGTCATGTAGCCAGCTCTCTCTGTATGAATATATTGGACTCATTTGCATTGTAGCTAGTCCTCTATATATACACATTTTGGACTCATCTGCCATGTAGCTAACTCTCATTATTTGGACATATAGGACTCATCTGCCATGTACCTAGAACTCTCTATATGGAAATGTTGCACTACTCTGCTGTTTAGCTAGCTCTCTGTATATGGATACTTTAGACTCGTCTGTCATGTAGCTAGCTCTTTGTCCATGTATATGTTGGACTGATCTGCCATGGAGGTAGCTCTCTGTGTATGAACATATTGGATTTGTCTGCCATAGAGCTAGATCTCAGCATATGGACATGTTGGACTCATCTGCCATGTAGCTAGCTCTCACTGTAAGAACATGTTGCAGTAATCTGCCTTGTAGCTTTACCTATATAAATACACATGTTGATCTCATCTGCCTTGTACCTAACTAACAGTATGTGGACAAGTTGGACTCATGTGCCATGTTACTAGTACTCTGTATAAGGACATGTTGGACTCCTCTGCCATGTAGCTATAAATCTGTATGCAAAAATGTTGCACTACTCTGTCATGAACCTAACTGTCTGTATTTGGATATTTTGAAATCGTCTGTCATGCAGCTAGCTCTCTGTGCATGGATATGTCGGACTGATCTGCCACATAGGTAGTTCTCTGTATATGAACATATTGGACTTGTCTGCCCCTCAGCTAGTTCCCTGTATATGGGCATGTTGGACTCATCAACCATGTAGACAGCTCTTTCTGTATGAACATGTAGGACTCGTCTGCCTTGTAGCTGGCCCTCTATTTATACACACTGTGGACTTATCTGCCATGTAGCTAATTCTCAGCATATGGACATGTTGGACTCATGTGCCACGTAGGTAGTATTCTGTGTATGGACATGTTGGACTTCCCTCATATGTAGCTGTCTCTACTTATATGAACACGTTGGACTCATCTGATGCACTACTCTGCCATGTAGCTAACTGTCTGTATATGGATATTTTGGACTCGTCTGCCATGTAGATAACTCTCTGTGTATGGATATGTTGGACTGATCTGGCATGTAGGTAGCTCTCTGTATATGAATATATTGGATTTGTCTGCCATGTAGCTAGCTCTCTGTTTATGGACATGTTGGTCTCATCAGCCATATATTTAGCTCTCTGTGTAAGAACATGTTGCAATCATCTGCTTGTAGCTTGCCCTATAAAAATACACATATTGGACTCATCTGCCATGTCTCTAACTCTCATTGTATGGACGTTGTGGACTCATCTGTCATGAAGCTAGTACTCTGTATATGGACATGTTGGACTAATCTTCCATGTAGTTAGCTTTCAGTATATGGACACGTTGTATTCATCTGCCAAGTAGCTAGCACACTGTATATGGAAATGTTGCACTATTTTGCCATGTAGCTAGCTCTCTGTGCAGGGAATGTTGGACTGATTTGCCACGTAGGTAGCTCTCTGTATATGAACATATTGGACTTGTCTGACATGTAGCTAGAACTCTGTATATGGAAATGATGCACTACTCTGCCATGTAGCTAGCTCTCTGTATATGGACATTTTGGACTCATCTGCCATGTAGCTAGCTCATATGAACATGTTGGACTCATCTGTCTTGTAGCTAGTCCTCTATATATACACATGTTGGAATCATCTGCCATGTAGCCACCTCTCAGCATATGGACCTGTTGGACTCATTTGCCATGTAGTTAGTACTCTGTATATGGACATGTTGGACTATTTTGCCTTTTAGCTAGCTCTCTGTATATGGACACGTTGGAGTCATCTACCATGTAGCTGGAACTCTTTAAATGGAAATGTTGCACTAATCTAACATTTAGCTAGCTCTCAGTATATGGACACTTTGGACTCATCTGCAATCAAGCTAGTAATCTGTATATGGAAATTTTGCACTAATCTGCCATGTTGTTAGCTCTCTATATATGGACATTTTGGACTCCTCTGTCAAGTAGCTAGCTCTCTGTGCATGAATATGTTGAACTGATATGCCACATAGTTAGCTCTCTGTATGTGAACATATTGGACTTGTCTGCCATGAAGCTATCTCTCTGTATATGGACATGTAGACAGCTCTCTCTGTATGAACATGTTGGACTCATCTGCCTTGTAACTAGTCCTCTATATATACTCATGTTGGACTCATGTGCCTTGTAGCTAATTCTCAGTATATGGACATGTTATATTCATCTGCATGTAGCTAGTACTCTGTATATGGACATGTTGGACTCCTCTGCCATGTAGTTAGCTCTCAGAATATGGACGGGTTGGACTCATCTGCCATGTTGCTAGAACTCTGTATATGGAAATGTTGCACAACTCTGTCATGTACCTAGCTCTCTGTATATGGATATTTTGGACTTGTCTGTCATGTAGCTAGCTCTCTGTGCGTGGATATGTTGGACTATTCTGCCAGGTAGGTAGCTCTTTGAATATGAACATATTGGACTCGTCTGCCATGTAGCTAGCTCCCTGTATATGGACATGTTGGACTCATCAGCCATGTAGACACCTCTCTTTGTATGAACATGTTGGACTCATCTGTCTTGTAGCTAGCCCTCTATTTATACACATGGTAGACTCATCTGCCATGAAGCTAATTGTCAGTAAATGGACATTTTGGCCTCATCTGCCATGTAGCTAGTAATATGTATATGGACACGTTAGACTATTCTGATATGTAGTTAGCTCTCAGTATATGGACATGTTGGACTCATCTGTCATGTACATGGAACTCTTTATATGGAAAAGATGCAGTAGTATGCCATGTAGGTAGCTCTCTGTAAATGGACATATTGGACTCGTATGTCATTTAGCCAGCTCTCTGTGCATGGATATGTTGGACTGATCTGCAATCTAGGTAGCTCTCTGTATATGAACTTATTGGCCTTGTTTGCCATGTAGCTAGCTCTCTGTATATGGACATATACGACTCATTAGCCATATAGCCAGCTCACTCTGTATGAACATGTTAGAATCATCTGCCTTGTAGCTAGTCCTCTACATATATGTATGTTGGACTCATCTGCCCTGTAGCTATCTCTCAGTATATGGATATGTTGGACTCATCTGCCATGTAGCTATTACTCTGTATATGTCCATGTTGGACTACTCTGACTTGTTGGTAGCTCTCAATATGTGGACACGTTGGACTGATCTGCAATGCAAATGGAACTCTGCCATGTAGATAGCTTTCTATGTATGGACATTTTGGACTCGTCTGCCATGGAGCTTGAACTCTGTATATGAACATGTTGGACTACTCTACCATGTAGCTAGCTATCTTTATATGGAATTTCCTACCATGAGGCTAGCTCTCTATATATAGACATGTTGGACTCATCAGCCATATAGCCAGCTCTCTCTGTATGAACATGTTGGACTCATCTGCCATTTAGCTAGTACTCTGTATATGGACATGATGGACTACTCTGCCATGTAGCTAGCTCTCAGTATATAGAAACGTTAGATTCATCTGCCATGTAGCTGGAATTCTGTATATGGAAATGTTGCACTACTCTGCCATGTAGCTAGCTCTCTATATGTGGACATTTTGGACTCGTCTGCCATGGAGTTTGAACACTGTATATGGACATGTTGGACTACTGTACCATGTAGCTACCTAACTGTATATGGAATTGCCTACCATGAGGCTAGCTCTCTCTACATAGACATGTTGGACTCATCAGCCATATACCAACTCTCTCTGTATAAACATGTTGGACTCATCTACCATTTAGCTAGTACTCTGTATATGGACATGATGGACTACTCTGCCATGTAGCTAGCTCTCAGTATATAGAAATGTTGGATTCATCTGCCATACAGTTATCTCTCAGTATATGGACATGTTGGATTTATCTGCTATGTAGCTATTACTCTGTATATGGCCATGTTGGACTACTCTGCCATGTAGCTAGCTCTCAATATGTGGACACATTGGACTCGTCTGCCATGAAGCTAGAACTCTTTATATGGAAATGATGCACTACTCTTCCCTGTAGCTAGCTCTCTATATATGGATATTTTGGACTCGTCTGCCATGTAGCTAGTACTCGTATATGGACATGTTGGACACTCTGCCAGGTAGCTAGCTCTCAGTATATAGAAATGTTGGATTCATCTGCCATGTAGCTGGAATTCTGTATATGGAAATGTTGCACTAATCTGCCCTGTAGCTTACTCTCTCTATATGGATATTTTGGACTTGTCTGCCATGTAGCTAGCTCTCGGTGCATGGATATGTTTGACTGATCTGCTACTTAGGTTTCTCTCTGCATATGAACATATCGGACTTGTTTTCCTTGTAGCTTGCTCTCTGTATATAGACATGTTGGTCCCCGTCAGCCATGTAGCCAGCTCTCTTTGTATGAACATATTCGACTCAACTACCTTGTAGCTAGACCTCTATACATATACATGTTGGACTCATCTGTCATGTAGCTTACTCTCAGTATACGGACATGTTGGACTCATCTGCCATGAACCTAGAAGTCTGTATATGGAAATGTTGGACTTCTCTGCCGTGTACCTAGCTCCCTGTATATGGACATTTTGGACTCCTCTGTCATATAGCTAGCTCCCTTTGCATGGATATGTTGTAATGATCTGCCATGTATGTAGGTCTCTGTATATGAACATATTGAACTTGTCTGCCATGTAGTTAGCTCCCTTTATATGGACATGTTGGACTCATCAGCCATGTAACCAGCTTTCTCTGTATGAACATTTTGGACTCATCTGCCTTGTAGCTACTCTGCTAAATATACACATGTTGGACTCATCTGCCATGTAGCTAACTCTCAGCATATGGACTTGTTGGACTCATCTGCCATGTTGCCAATACTCTGTATATGGAAATATTGGACTTCTCTGTCATGTAGCTAGCTCTCAGTATATGGACACCTTGGACTCATCTGACTTCAAGCTAGAACTATGTATACGGAAATGATGCAGTATTATACCATGTAGCTAGCTCTCTGTGCATGGATATGTTGGACTGATCTGCCACATAGGTAGATCTCTGTATATGGTCATATTCGACTTATCAGCCATGTAGTCAACTCACTCTCTATGAACATGTTGGACTCATCTGCATTTTAGCTAGTCCTCTATATATTCATATGTTGGACTCATCTGCCATTTAGCTAGAACACTGTATAAGGACATCTTGGACTACTCTGCCATGTATATTGATCTCTGTATATGAACATTTTGGACTTGTCTGACATGTAGCTAGCTCTCTGTGCATGGATATGTTCGTCTGATCTGCTACTTAGGTTTCTCTCTGTCTATGAACATATTGGACTTGTCTGACATGTAGGTATCTCCCTGTATATGGACATGTTGGACTCATTAGCCATGTAGCCAGCAATCTGTGTATGAACATGTTGGACTCATATGCCCTTTAGCTAGTACTCTTTATATGGACATGATGGACTACTCTGCCATGTATCTAGCTCTTAGTATATGGACATGTTGGACTCATCTGCCATGTAGCTTGAACTCTGTATATGCAAATGATGCACTACTCTGCCATGTAGCTAGCTTTCTGTGCATGGATATGTTGGACTGATCTACCATGTAGGTTGCTCTCGTATATGAACATATTGGACTTGTCTGCCATGTAGCTATCTCTCAGTATATGGACATGTTGTACTCATCAGCCTTGTAGCCAGCTTTCTCAGAATGGACATGTTGGACTCATCTGCCTTGTAATTAGTCCTCTATATATACACATGTTGGTCTCATCTGCCATGAAGTTAATTCTCAATATATGGACATATGCGAGTCATCTGCGATGTAGCTACTACTCTGTATATGGACATCTTGGACTACTCTGCCATGTAGCTATCTGTCAGTATATGGACACGCTGGACTCATCTGCCATGTAGTTAGCTCTCTGTATATGATCATATTGGACTTGTCTGCCATGTAGCTAGCTTTCTATATATGGACATGTTGGAGTCATTAGCCATGCAGACAGCTCTCTCTGTATGAACATGTTGGACTCATCTGCCTTGTAACTAGTCCTCTATATATACACATGTTGGACTCATCTGTGGTGTAGCTAACTCTCAGGATATGGGCATGTTGGACTCATGTGCCATGTAGCTAGAACTCTGTATATGGAAATGTTGCACTACTATGCCATGTAGCGAGCTCTCGGAATATGGACATTTTGGACTTGCCTGACATGTAGCTAGCTCTCTGTGCGTGGATATGTTGGACTGATCTGCCCTGTAGGTTGTGGTCTGTATATGAACATATTCGACTTGTCTGCAATGTAGCTAGCTCTCATCATATGGACATGTTGGAATCCTCAGCCATTTAGCCAGTTTTATTTGTAAGAATATGTTTCACTCATCTGCCTTGTACCTAGCCCTATAAATAAAAACATGTTGGACTCATCTGCCATGTACCTAAATCTCAGTATATGGACTTGATGTACTCATCTGCTGTGCAGCTAGTACTCTTTATATGGACATGTTGGACTACTCTGCCATGTAGATAGCAATCTCTGTATGAACATGTTCGACTTATCTTCCTTATAGCTAGCCATCTATTTATACACATGGTGGACTCATCTGCCAAGTAGCTAATTCTCAGTATATGGACATGTTGGACTCAACTGCCATGTAGCTAATACTCTGTATATGGACATGTTAGACTTCTCTGCCATGTAGCTGTCTCTCAGTATACGGACACGTTGGATTCATCTGCCATGTAGCTGGAACTCTGTATATGAAAATGATGCACTACTCTGCCATGTAGCTAGCTCTCTGTATATGGACATTTTGTACTCGTCTTCCATGTAGCTAGCTCTCTGTGAATGGATATTTTGGACTGATCTGACATTTAGGTAGCTCTCTGTATATGAACATATTGGACTTGTTTGCCATGTAGCTAGCTCTCTGTAGATGAACATGTTGGACTCATTCACCATGGAGCCAGCTCTCTCTGTATGAACATGTTGGTCTCATTTGCCTTGTAGCTAGTCCTATATATATATACACATGTTAGACTCATCTATATATACACATGCTAGATTCATGTAGGTAGCTCTCTGTATATTAACATATTGAACTTGTCTGCCATGTAGCTCGCTCTCAGGATATGGACATGTTGGACTCATCTGCCATGTAGCCAGCTACCTGTATATGAACATGTTGGACTCATCTGGCTTTTAGCTATCCCTCTATATATACACATGTTGGCCTCATCTGCCATGTAGCTTACTCTCAGTACATGGACATGTTGTACTACTCTGCCATGTAGCTAGCTCTCAGTATGTGGACACATTGGACTCCTCTGCCATGTAGCTAGAACTCTGTATGTGGAATGTGACACTACTCTACTATGTAGCTAGATCTCTGTATATAAACATTTTGGACTCATCTGCCATGTAGCTAACTCTCATTATATGGACATGTTGGACTCGTCTACTATGTAGCTAGTATCTGTATATGGACATGTTGGACTACTCTGCCATGTAGCTAGCCTTCAGTATATGGACACGTTGGACTCCTCAGCCATGTAGAGAGAACTCTGTATAAGGAAATGTTGGACTACTCTCCCATGTAGCTAGATCTCAGAATATGTACATGTTGGACTCATCTGCCATGTAGCTTGGACTCTAAATATGTACATATTGGACTCATCAGCCATGTAGCCAGCTCTATCTGTTTGGACATTTTGGAATTATCAGTCTTGTAGCTAGCCCTCTAAATACACACATGGTGGACTGATCTGCCATGTAGCAAATTATCACTATATGGACTTGTTGGACTCATCAGCCATTAAATTATAACTCTGTATATGGACATGTTGGACTGCTCTGCCATGTAGCTAGCTCTCTGTATATGGACATGTTGGACTCGTCTGTCATTTAGCTAGGTTTCTGTGCATAGATATGTTGGACTGATCTGCCATGTAGGTAGCTCTCTATATATGTTGGACTATTCAGCTATGTAGCCATCTCTATCTGTATGAACATGTTGTACTCATCTACATTTTTAGCTACTCCTCTATATATACACATGTTAGACTCAGTATATGCACATGATCGACTTATCTGTCATATAGCTAGCTCTCAGTTTATGGATACGTTGGACTCATCTGCTATGTAGCTAGAACTCTGTATTTGCAAATATTGCAATACTCTGCCATGTAGGTAGCTCTCGGTATATGTATATTTTGAACTTGTGTTGCCATGTAGGTACTCTCTGTGCATGGATATGTTGGACTGATTTGTCATGTAGGTAGCTCTCTGTATATGAACATATTGAAATTGTCTGCTATGTATCTAATTCTCAATATATGGACATGTTGGACTTATCAGCCATGAAGCCAGCACTCTCTGTATGAACATGTTGGACTCATCTGCCTTGTAGCTAGTCCACTATATATAAACATGTTAGACTCATCTGCCATGTAGCTAACTCTCAGTATATGGACATGTTGTACTGCTCTGCCATGTAGCTAGCACTCAGTATTTGGACACATTGAACTCCTCTGCCATGTAGCTAGAACTCTGTATGTGGAAATGTTGCACTACTTTGCCATATAGCTAGCTCTCTGTATATAGACATTTTAGACTCGTCTGCAATGTAGATAGCTCGCTATGCATGGATATGTTGGACTGATCTGCCATGTAGGTAGCTCTCTGTACATTAATATATTGGACTTGTCTGCCATGTAGCTAGCTCTGAGCATATGGACATGGTGGACTCATCAGCCATGTTGTCACCTCTCCGTGTATGAACATGTTGGACTCATCTGACTTTTAGCTAACCCTGTAAATATACACATCTTGGCCTCATCTGCATTGTAGCTAGTTCTCTCTGTATATACATGTTGGACTCATCAGCCATGTAGCAACCTCTCTCTGTATGAGCATGATGGACTCCTTTGCCTTGTAGCTTGTTTTCTATATACACATGTTAGACTCATCTGCCATGTAGCGAACTCTCAGTATATGGACATGTTGGATTCCTCTGCCATGTACCTAGTACTCTTCTTATGGACATATTGGACTACCCTGCCATGTAGCTAGCTCTCAGTATATGGATATGTTAGACTTCTCTACCATGTAGCTAGAACTCTGTAAAAGGAAATGTTGCACTACTCTGCCATGTAGCTATATCTCTGTAAATAGACATTTTGGATTCGTCTGCCATGTAGCTAACGCTCTGTACATGGATATGTTGGACTGACCTTCCATGTAGGTAGCTCTCTTTATATGAACGTATTGGATCTGGCTGCCATGTAGCTAGCTTTCAGTATATGGACATGTTGGACTCATCAGCCATGTAGCCAGCTCTCTGTCTATGAACATGTTGGACTCATGTGCCTTTTAGCAAGGCCTCTAAACATACACTTGTTGGACACATCTGCCATGTACCTAACTCTCAGTTTATGGACATTTTGGACTCATCTGCCATATAGCTACCTCTATGTACATTAATATGTTGGACTGATATGTCATGTAGGTAACTCTCTGTATATGAACATATTGGAATTGTCTGCCATGTAGCTAGCTCTCAATATATGGACATGTTGGACTCATCTGCCATGTAGGTAATTCTCAGTATATAGACACGTTGTACTACTCAGTCATGTAGCTAGTTCTCAATATATGGATACGTTGGGCTCATCTGCCTGTAGCTAGCTCTCTGTATATGGATATGTTGTACTCCTCTGCCATGTAGCTAACTCTCAATATATGGACACGTTTGACTCATCTGTCATGTAGCTAGAACTCTGTATAAGGCAAAGATGCACTACTCTGCCATGTAGCTAGCTCTCTGTATGTGGACATTTTGGACTCGTCTGCCATGTATCTAGCTCTCTGTACATGGATATGTTGGACTGATCTGCACTGTTGTAGCTCTTTGTTTATGAACTTGTTGGACTCATCTGCCTTGTAACTAGCCCTCTAAATATGCACATGTTGGACTCATCTGCCATGTAGCTAACTCTCAGTATATGGACAATTTGGACTCGTCTGTCATGTAGGTAGTATTCTCTATATGGACATGTTGGTCTATTCTGCCGTGTAGCTAGCTCTCAATATATGACAGTATATGGACACATTGGACACATCTGTCATACAGCTAGAACTCGGTATATGGATTTTTGGTCTATAGAATATAGAAATGTTGCCCTACTCTTCCATGTAACTAGATCTCTGTATACGGATTTTTGGTCTTGTCTCTCATGTAGCTAGGTCTCTGTGTTGGATATGTACGACTGATCTGACATGTAGTTAGCTGTCTGTACATGTATATATTGGACTTGTCTGCCATGTAGCTTGCTCTCAATATATGGACATGTTGGATTCTTCAGCCATGTAGCCAGCTTTATCTGTATGAACATGTTGGACTCATCTGACTTTTAGGTAGTCTTCTAAATTTACACGTGTTGGACTCATCTGCCATTTATCTAATTTTCAGTATATGGACATGTTGGACTCATCTGCCATGTAGCTGGTTCTCTGTATACGGACATGTTGGAATACTCTGCAATGTAGTTAGCTCTCTCTATAAGGACATATTGGACTCATCTGCTATGTAGCTACCTCTCTGTGCATGGATATGTTGGACTGATCTGCCATGTATTTAGCTGTATGTATATTAACATATGGGACTTGTCTGCCTTGTAGCTAGCTCTCTATATGGACATTTTGTACTCATTGTCCATGAAGCCAGCTCTCTGTGTATGAACATGTTGGACTCATCTGTCTTGTACCTAGCCCTCTAAATATACACATGTTGGACTCATCTGCCATATAGCAAACTCTCAGTATAGGGATATGTTGGATTCATCTGCCATGTAGTTAGTACTCTGTATATGG
>NW_006409080.1:414521-417329 GCF_000296735.1 Chrysochloris asiatica
TTGGAATTGTCTGTCATGTAGCTAGCTCTCTGAATATGGACATGTAGTACTCCACTGACATGTAGCCAGCTCCCTGTGTATGAACATGTTGGACTTATCTGGCTTTTAGCTATCTCTCTAAATACACACATGTTGGTTTCATCTGCCATGTAGCTAACTCTCAGTATATGGACATGTTGTAGTACTCTGTCATTTAGATAGCTCTCAGTATGTGGACACGTTGGACTCCTCTGCCATGTAGCAAGAACTCTGTATGCAGCTAGCTCTCTGTATATAGACATTTTGTACCCGTCTGCCATATATCTAGCTCTCTGTGTATGGATATGTTGGACTGATCTGCCATGTTGGTAGCTCTCTGTATATGAACATATTGGACTTGTTTGCCATGTAGCTAGCTCTCTGTAGATGGACATGTTGGACTCATCCGCCATAGAGCCAGCTCTCTCTGTATGAACATGTTGGTCACATTTGCCTTGTAGCTAGTCTGCTACATATACATACGTTGGACTCGTCTGCCATGTAGCTCTCTATATATGGACATTTTGGACTCCTCTGCCAAGTAGCTAGCTCTCTGTGCATGGATATGTTGGACTGATATGCCACATCGGTAGCTCTTTGTATATGAACATATTGGACTTGTCTATCATGTAACTAGTTCTTGGTATATGGACATGTTGGACTCATCAGCCATGTAGACAACTCTCTCTGTATGATGGATGTTTTGGACTCGATTGGCATGCAACTATCTTTCTGTGCATGGATATGTTGGACTGATCTGACACGTAGTTAGCTCTCTGTATATGAACATATTGGATTTTTCTGTCATGTAACTAGTTCTCGTTATATGAACATGTTGAACTCATCAGCCATGTAAACAACTCTCTCTGTATGAACATGTTGGATTCATCTGCCTTTTAGCTACTCCTCTATATATACACATGTTGGACTTATCTGCCATTTAGCTAACTCTCAGTATATGGACATGTTGGGACTATATGCCATGTTGCTTGAACTCTGTATATGGAAATGTTGGACTACTCTGCCATGTAGCCACCACTCTGTGCATTGATGTGTTGGACTGATCTGCCTGGTAGGTAGCTCTCTGTATATGAACATATTGGAATTGTCTGCCATGTAACTAGCTCTCTGCATATTGACTTGTTGGACTCATTAGCCATGTTGCCACCTCCCTCTGTATGAACATGTGGACTCATCTGCCTTCTAGCTAGCTCTATGTATATGGATATGTTGAATTGATCTGCGATGTAGATAGCTCTCTGTATATGAACATATTGAACTTGTCTACCATGTAGCTAGCTCTCAATATATGTACATGTTGGACTCATCAGCCATATATTCAGCTCTCTGTATGAACATGTTGGACTCATCTGCCTTTTAGCTAGTCCTGTATATATACACATGTTAGACTCATCTGCCATGTAGCTAACTCTCAGTATATTGACATGTTGAACTCCTCTGCCATAAAGCTAGTAATCTGCATATGAAGATGTTGGACTACTCTGCCATGTAGTTAGCCCTCAGTATAAGAACATGTTGGACTCTTCTGCCATGTAGCTAGAAGTCTGTATAAAGAAATGTTGCACTATTATGCCATGTAGCTAGCTCTCTGTAAATAGACATTTTGGATTCGTGTGCCATGTAGATAGCTCTCTGTACATGGATATGTTGGACTGATTTGCCATGTAGGTAGCGCTCTGTATATTAACATATTGGACTTGCCTGCCATGTAACTAGCTCTCAGCATATGGACATGTTGGACTCATCTGCCATGTAGCCAGCTCCCTGTGTATGAACATGTTGGACTCATCTTGCTTTAAGCTATCCCTCTAAATATACACATGTTGGCCTCATCTGCCATGTAGCTAGCTCTCAGTATGTGGACACATTGGACTCCTCTGCCATGTAGCTAGAACTCTGTATGTGGAATGTGACACTACTCTATTATGTAGCTAGCTTTCTGTATATAGACATTTTGGACTCATCTGCCATGTAGCTAACTCTCAGTATATGGACATGTTGGACTCGTCTGCCATGTAGCTAGTATCTGTATATGGACATGTTGGACTACTCTGCCATGTAGGCAGCTCTATCTGTATGAACATGTTGGAATCATCTGCCTTGTAACTAGCCCTCTAAATATATATATGGTGGACTGATGTGCCATGTAGGAAATTCTCAGTATATGGACTTGTTGGACTCATCGGCCATGAAGCTAGTACTCTATATATGGACATGTTGGACTACTCTGCAGTGTAGCTAGGTCTCAGTATAAGGACCCGTTGAATGCATCTGGATGTAGCTAGAACTCTGTATATGGAAATGTTGCACTACTCTGCCATGTAGCTAGCTCTCTGTATATGAACATTTTGGACACGTCTGCCATGTAGCTAGGTTTCTGTGCATGGATATGTTGGACTAAACTGCCATGTAGGTAGCTCTCTATACAAGGACATGTTGGACTCTTCAGCCAAGTAGCCAGCTCTATCTGTATGAACATGTTGTACTCATCTACCTTTTTAGCTAGTCCTCTATATATACACATGTTAGACTCATATGCCATGTAGCTAACTCTCAGTATATGGACATGTTGGACTCATCTGTCATATAGCTAGCTCTCTGTTTATGGATACGTTGGACTCATCTGCTATGTAGCTAGAACTCTGTATTTGCAAATATTGCAATACTCTGCCACGTAGGTTGTTGTTGTTGTTGTTAAGTGCCGTCGAGTCGGTTCCGACCCATAGCGACCCTGTACAGGGTTTCCGAGGGTGTAAATCTTTACGGGAG
>NW_006409080.1:417429-424497 GCF_000296735.1 Chrysochloris asiatica
ATTCGTAACCACTACGCTACCAGAGCTCTCTGTATATTGATATTTTGGACTTGTCTGCCATGTAGTTACTCTCTGTGCATGGATATGTTGGACTGATCTGTCATGTAGGTAGCTCTCTGTATATGAACATATTGAAATTGTCTGCCATGTATCTAATTCTCAATATATGGACATGTTGGACTTATCAGTCATGAAGCCAGCCCTCTCTGTATGAACATGTTGGACTCATCTGCCTTGTAGCTAGTCCACTATATATAAACATGTTAGACTCATCTGCCATGTAGCTAACTCTCAGTATATGGACATGTTGTACTGCTCTGCAATTTAGCTAGCACTCAATATTTGGACACATTGGATTACTCTGTCATGTCGCTGGAACTCTGTATGTGGAAATGTTGAAACTACTTTGCCATATAGCTAGCTCTCTGTATATAGACATTTTAGACTCGTCTGCAATGTAGCTAGCTCTCTATGCATGGATATGTTGGACTGATCTGCCATGTAGGTACCTCTCTGTACATTAATATATTGGACTTGTCTGCCATATAGCTAGCTCTGAGCATATGGACATGTTGGACTCATCAGCCATGTTGCCACCTCTCTGTGTATGAACATGTTAGAATCATCTGACTTTTAGCTAACCCTGTAAATATACACATGTTGGCCTCATCTGCCATTTAGCTAACTCTCAGTATATGAACATGTTGCACTACTCTGCCATGTAGCTAGCTCTCAGTGTGTGGACACGTTGGACTCCTCTGCCATGTAACTAGAACTCTGTATGTGGAAATGTTGCACTACTTTGCCGTATAGATAGCTCTCTGTATATGATCATTCAGGACTTGTCTGCCATGTAGCTAGATCTCAGCCTATGGACATATTGGACTCATCAGCCATGTATCCAGCTCTCTGTGTATGAATATGTTGAACTCATCTGCCTTGTATCTAGCCCTCTAAATGTACACATGTTGGAGTCATCTGCCATGTAGCTAACTCTCAGTATATGGAAGTGTTGGAATCATCTGCCATGTAGCTAGTACTCTGTATATGGACATGTTGGACTTATCTGCCATGTAGCTAGCTCTCTGTATAATGACACGTTGGTCTCATCTGCTATGTATTTGGAACTCTGTATATAGTAATGTTGCAATACTCTGCCATGTAGCTAGCTCTCTGTATATGGACATTTTGGACTTGTTTGCCATGTAAGTACTCTATGTGAATGGATATGTTGGACTGATCTGTCATGTAGGTAACTTTTTATATGAACATATTGTAATTGACTGCCATGTAGCTAACTCTCAGTATATGTACATGTTGGACTCATCAGCCATGAAGCCAGCTTTCTTTGTATGAACATGTTGGACACATCTTCCTTGAATCTAGTCCTCTATATATTCACATGTTAGACTTATGTGCCATGTAGCTAACTCTCAGTATATGCACATGTTGGACTACTCTGCCATGTAGCTAGCTCTCAGGATATTGACACTTTGAACTCATCTGCCATGTAGCTAGCTCTCAATATATGGACATCTTGGACTCCTAGACTATGTAGTTAGAACTCTGTATAAGGAAATGTTGGATTACTCTCCGATGTAGCTAACTCTCAGTATATGGACATGTTGGGCTCCTCTCCATGTAGCTTGGACACTGTGTATGGACATGTTGGACTCGTCTCCCATGTAACTAGTATCTGTATATGGACATGTTGGACTCATCTGCCCTGTAGCTAACTCTCAGTATTTGGACATGTTGGACTACTCTGTCATGTAGCTAGCTCTCAGGATATTTACAAGTTGGACTCATCTGCCTTGTAGCTAGCTCTCGGTACATGGATATGTTGGACTGATCTGCGATGAAGGTAGCTCTCTGTATATGAACATATTGGACTTGTCTACCATGTAGCTAGCTCTCAATATATGTACATGTTGGACTCATCAGCCATGCAGCCAGATCTCTCTGTATAAACATGTTGGAACCATCTGTCTTCTAGCTTGTCCTCTATATGTACACATGTTAGACTCATGTGCCATGTAGCTAACTCTCAATATATGGACATGTTGGAAACCTCTGCCATGAAGCTAGTACTATGCATATGAACATGTTGGACTACTCTGCCATGGAGCTAGCCCTCAGTTTATGAACACTTTGGACTCCTCAGCCATGTAGCTAGAACCCTGTATAAGGAAATGTTGGACTACTCTACCATGTAGCTTGGACTCTGAATATGGACATGTTGGACTCTTCAGCCATGTAGTCAGCTGTATCTGTATGATCTTGTTGCACTCATCTGCCTTTTAGCTAGTCCTCTATATATACACATGTTAGACTCATCTGCATGTAGCTAACTCTCAGTATATGGACATGTTGGAATCCTCTGCCATGTAGCTAACTCTCAGTGTATGGACATGTTGGGCTCTTCTGCCATATAGCTAGTACTCTGCATATGGACATGTTGGACTTATCTGCCATGTAGCTAACTCTCAGTATATGGACACGTTGGATTCCTCGGCCATGTAGGTGAACTCTGTATAAGTAAATGTTGCACTACTCTGCCATGCAGCTACCTCTCTGTAAATTGACATTTTGGATTTGTGTGCCATGTAGATAGCTCTCTGTATATGGATATGTTGCAATGATCTGCCATATAGGTAGCGTTCTGTATATTAACATATTGTATTTGTCTGCCAAATTGTAGTTAGCTCTCAGCATATGGACATATTGGACTCATTAGCCATGTAGCCAGCTCTCTGTGTATGAACATGTTGCACGCATCTGGCTTTTAGCTATCCCTCTAAATATACACATGTTGTCCTCATCTGCCATGTAGCTAACTTTCAGTATATTGACATGTTGGACTCCTCTGCCATGTACCTAGCTCTCAGTATTTGAACACGTTGGACCCATCTGCCATGTAAGTAGAATTCTGTATATGGAAATGATGCACTACTCTGCCATGTAGCTAGCTCTTTGTATATGGACATTTTTGACTCGTCTGACATGTAGCTAGCTCTCTGTGCATGGAGATGATAGCCTGATCTGCCATGTAAGTAGGTGTCTGTATATGAACATATTGGACTTGTCTGCCATGTAGATAGCTCTTTGTATATGGACATGTTGTACTCATCAGCCATGTAGCCGGCTCACTGCGCATGAACATGTTGGGCTCATCTGGCTTTTAGGTAACCCTCTAAATATAAACATGTTGGACTCATTTGCCATGTAGCTAACTCTCAGTATATGGACATGTAGCCAACTCTCATTATATGGACATGCTGCCATGAAGCCAACTCTCATTATATGGACATGCTGCCATGTAGCCAACTCTCATTATATGGACATGCTGGATTCACCTGCCATGAAGCTAGTACTCTGCATATGGACATGTTGGAATACTTTGCCATGTAGCTAGCTCTCAGTATATGGACACGTTGGACTCATCTATCATGTAGCTACAACTCTGTATATGGAAATGTTGCACTACTCTGCCATGTAGTTAGCTCTCAGTATATGGACATGTTGGACTCATCTGCCATGTAGCTTATACTCTCTATATGGACAGGTTGGACTGCTTTCTCATGTAGCTAGCTCTCTGTATATGAACATATTGGACTTGTCTGTCATGTAGTTAGCTCTCTGCATATAGAAATGTTGGACTCATCAGTCATGTAGCCATCTCTCTCTGTATGAACATGTTGGACTCATCTGTCTTTTAGCTAGTCCTCTATATATACATATGTTAGACTCATCTATCATATAGCTAACTCTCAGTATATGGACCTGTTGAACTCCTCTGCCATGTAACTAACTCTCAGCATAAGAACACGTTGGACTCATCTACCATGTAGCTAGTACTCTGTATATGGATATGTTGGACTGATCTGCCATGTAGGTAGCTCTCTGTATATGGACATTTTGGACTCGCCTGCCATGTAGCTAGCTTTCTGTGCATGGATATGTTGGACTTTTCTGTTGTGTAACTAACTCTCTAATATGGACATGTTGGAATCATCTGTCATGTAGCCATCTCCCTCTGTATTAACATGTTGGACTCCTCTGCCTTGTAGCTAGCCCTCTAAATAAACACATATTGGACTGATCTGCCATTTAGTGAACTCTTGGTATTTGGACATGTTGGACTCATCTGCCATGAAGACAGAACTCCGTATATAGAAATGTTACAATACTCTGCCATGTAGCTAGGCCTCTGTATATGCACATTTTGGACTCCTCTGCCATGTAGCTAGCTCTCTGTGCATGGATGTGTTGGACTGATCTAGCATGTAGGTAGCTCTCTGTATATGAACATATTGGACTTGTCTGCCATCTAACTAACTATCTTATATACACATGTTGGACTCATCAGCCATGTAGCCATCTCCCTCTGTATGAATATGTTGGACACATCTCCCTTGTCGCTAGCCCTCTAAATTAACACATGTTGTACTCATCTACCGTGTAGCTGACTCTCAGTATATGGACATGTTGGACTCATCTGCCATGTAACTAGCTCTCAGTATATGGACATGTTGAATTCATCTGACATGTAGCTAGAACTCTGTATATGGAAATTCTACTCTACTCTTCCATGTATCTAGCTCTCTGTATATGGACATTTTGGACTAGTCTGCCATGTAGCTAGCTCTCAGTATATGGATATGTTGGACTCATCTGCCATGTAGGTAGACCACTGTATGTGGAAATATTGCCCTACTCTGCCATGTAGCTAGATATCTCTGTATGGACATTTTCTACTCGTCTGCCATGAAGCTATGTCTCTGTGCATCATTGTTGGACTGATCTGCAATGCAGGTAGCTCTCTGTACATGAACTTATTGGACTTCTCTGCCCTGTAGCTAGCTCTCTCTATAAGTAAAAGTTAGACTCTTCAGCCATGTAGCCAGCTGTCTCTGTATGATCATGTTGGACTCATCTGTTTGTAGCTAGTCCTCTATATATTCACATGTTGGACTCATCATCCATGTAGCCACCTCTCTTTGTATGAACATGTTGGGCTCATCTGCCTTTTAGCTAGTCCTCTATATATACACATGTTGAACTCCTCTGCTATGTAGCTAACTCTCAATATATGGACATGTTGGACGCATCTGCAATGTAGCTAGTACTCTACATATGGACATGTTGGAGTACTTTGACATGCAGCTAGCTCTTAGTGTATGGACACGTTGGACTCCTCTGTCATGTATGTAGAACTCTGTATAAGGTAATTCTGCACTACTCTGGCATGTAACATGCTCTCTGTAAATAGTTATTTTCAATTCATGTGCCATGTAGGTAGCTCTCTGTACATGGATATGTTGGACTCATCTGCCATATTGCTAGCTCTCTGTATATGAACATATTGGAATTTTCTGTTATGTAGCTACCTTTCTGTATATGGACATGTTGGACTCCTCTGACATGTAGCCAGCAATCTGTGTATGAAGATGTTGGATTCATCTGTCTTTTAGCTAGCCCTCTAAATATACACATGTTGGACCCATATGCCATGTAGCTAACACTCAGTATATGGTCATGTTAGACTCATCTGACATGTAGCTAGTGCTCTGTATATGGACATGTTGTACTACTATGCTCTGTAGCTAGCTCTCAGTATGTGGACACATTGGACTCCTCTGCCATGTAGCTAGAACTCTGTATATGGAAAGTTTCACTATTCTCCCATGTAGCTAGCTCTCTGTATATAGACATTTTGGAATTGTCTGCCACGGAGCTAGCACTCTGTACATGAATATGTTGGACTGATCTGCCATGTAGGTAACTCTCTGTATATGGACACGTTGGACTCATCTGCCTTGTAGCTAGCTCTCTGTACATGGATATGTTGGACTCATCTACCTTGTAGTTAAATCTCAGTATATGGACATGTTGGACTCATCTGCCATGTAGCTAGCACTCTGTGTATGGACATGTTGGACTACTCTGCCATGTAGCTAGCTCTCTGTATATGGACACGTTGGACTCATCTGCCATTTAGCTAGAACTCTGTATTTGGAAATGTTGCACTATTCTGCCATGCACCTAGCTCTCTGAATATGGACATTTTGGACTCGTCTGTCATGTAGCTAGCTCTCCATACATGGATAGGTTGGACTGTTCTGCCATGTAGGTAGCTCTCTGTTTATGAACATGTTGGACTGATCTGTCTTGTAGCTAGCCCTCTAAATATACACATTTTGGACTCATCTGCCATGTAGCTAACTCTCAATATATGGATATTTTGGACTCGTCTGTCATGTAGCTAGTATTCTCTCTATGGACATGTTAGACTACTCTGCCATGTATCTAGCTCTCAGTATATGGACACGTTGGACACATCTGCCATGTAGCTAGAACTCTCTATATGGAAATGTTGCCCTACTCTGCCATGTAGATAGATCTCTGTTTATGGACATTTAGACTCGTCTGTCAAGTAGCTAGTTCTCTGTACTTGGTTATATTGGACTGATCTGCCATGTGGGGAGCTCTCTTTACATGAACATATTGGACTTGTCTGCCATGTAGCTATCTCTCAGTACATGGGTATGCTGGACTCTTCAACCATGTAGCCCCTGCTATCTGTATTAACATGTTGGACTCATCTGCCTTTTAGCTAGTCCACTATATATGCATATATTGGACTCATCTGGCAGGTAATTAATTTTAAGTATATGGATATGTTGGACTCATCTTCCATGTAGCTTGTACTCTGTATATGAAAATGTTGGACTACTCTGCCATGTAGCTAGCTCTCATTATAAGGAAACGTTGGACTCATCTGCCATGTAGCTAGCTCTCTGTATATGGACATTTTGGACTAATCTGCCATGTAGCAAGCTCTCTGTGGCATGGATATGTTGGTCTGAACTGCCATGTAGGTAGCTCTCTGTTTATGAACATATTGGACTTGTCTGCCATGTAGCTAGCTCTCAGTATATGGACATGTTGGACTCATCTGCCATGTAGCTAGACCACTGTATATGGAAATGTTGCCCTACTCTGCCATGTAGCTAGATCTCTCTATATGGACATTTTCTACTCGTTTGCCATGTAGCTATGTCTCTG
>NW_006409080.1:426366-427507 GCF_000296735.1 Chrysochloris asiatica
GGTAGCTCTCTATATATGAACATATGGGACTTCTCTGCCATCTAGCCAGCTCTCTGTGTATGAACATTTTGGACTCATCTATAATGTAGCGAACCCTCCAATTATACACGTGTTGCACTCATCTGCATGTAGCTAACTCACAGTATATGGAAATGTTGGACTCATCTGCCATGTAGGTAGTACTCTGTATAAGGACATGTTAGACTACACTGCCTTTTAGCTAGCTCTCAGTATATGGACACTTTGGACTCATCTGCCATGTAGCTAGAACTCTGTATAAGGAAATGTTTGACGATTCTTCCGTGTAGCTAGCTCCTAGTATATGGAAATGTTGGACTCATCTGTCATATTGCTTGTACTCTGTATATGGACATGTTGGACTTTTCTGCCTTGTAGTTAGTACTCTGTATATGGACATGTTGGACTGATCTTCCATGTAGTTAGCTCTCTGTATAGGAACATATTGGACTTGTCTGTCATGTAACTAGCTCTCTGTATATGTAAGTGTTCGACTCATCAGTCATGTAGCCAGGTCGATCTGTATGAACATGTTGGAATCATCTGCCTTGAAGCTAGCCTTTAAATTTACAAATGTTGGACTGATCTGCCATGTAGCTAACTCTCAGCATATGGAAATGTTGGACTAATCTTCCATTTAGCTTGCACTCTGTGTATGGAAATGTTGGACTACTCTGCCATGTAGCTAGCTCTCAGTATAAGGACACCTTGGACTCATCTGTCATGTAGCTAGAACTCTGTATATGGAAATGTTGAACTCTTCTGCCATATAGCTAGCTCTCTGTATATGGACATTTTGGTCTCCCCTGCCATGTAGCTAGCTGTCTGTGCTCATAATGTTGGACTGATCTTTCATGTAGGTAGCTCTTTGTATATGAACATATTGGACTTGTCTGCCATGAAGCTCGCTCTCTGTATATGGAAATGATGGACTCATCAGGCATGCAGCCAGCTCTATCTCTATAAACATGTTGGAATCATCTGCCTTTTAGCTAGTCCTCTAAATATACACATGTTGGAATGATCTGCCATGTAGCTAATTCTCAGTATATGGACATGTTGGACTCATCTGGCATGAAGCTGGTAGTCTGTATATGGACATGTTGTACTACTCTGACATGTA
>NW_006409080.1:428452-430676 GCF_000296735.1 Chrysochloris asiatica
GTAGCTAACTCTCAGTATATGGACATGTTGGACTCATCTGCCATGTAGCTAGTACTCTGTATATGTATATGTCAGACTACTCTGGCATGGAGCTAGCTCACAGTAAGTCGACACGTTGGACTCTTCTGACTTGTAGCTAGAACTCTGTATGTGGAATTGTTGTTAGATTTCTGTATATTGACATTTTGGACTCGTGTGCCATGTAGATAGGTCTCTGTGCATGGATATGTTGGACTGATCTGCCATGTGGCTAGCTCTCTGTGTATGGACATGATGAACTCATCAGAAATGTAGCCAGCTCTCTCTGTATGAACATGTTGGACTCATCTGCCTTGTAGCTAGTCATCTATATGTGCACATGTTGGATTCATCTGCCTTGTAGCTAACTCTTAATATATACACATGTGGGACTCATCTGCCATTTAGCTAGTACTCTGTATATGGAAATGGTGGACTACTCTGCCATGTAGCTGAAACTCTGTATATGGAAATATTGCACTTATCTGCCATGTAGCTAGCCTCTGTATATGAACATTTTGGACTCGTCTGCCATGTAGTTAGCTCTCTGTGCATGGCTATGTTGGACTGATCTTCCATATAGGTAGCTCCCTGTTTATGAACATATTGGACTTATCTGCGATGTAGCCAGCTCTGTTTACATGGACATGTTGAACTCATCAGCCTTGTAGCCAGCTCTCTGTATGAACATATTAGACTCATCTGCCTTGTAGCTAGTCCTCTATCTCTATTTATACAAATGGTGGACTCATCTGACATATAGCTAACTCTCAGTATATGGACATTTTGGACTCATCAGCCATGTAGCCAGCTCTCTCTGTATGAACATGTTGGACTCATCTGCCTTGTAGCTAGTCATCTATATATGAACATGTTGGTCTGATCTGCCATGTAGCTAACTCTCAGTATATGGACATATGGGACCCATCTGCCATGTAGCTAGTACTGTATATACAGACATATTGGACTACTCTGCTATGTAGCTAGTTCTCAGTATATGGACAGTTGGATTCATCTGCCATGTAGCTGGAACTCTGTATATGGAAATGTTGCACTACACTGCCATGTAGCTAGCTCTCTATATATGGACATTTTGTACTTGTCTGCCAAGTAGCTAGCTCTCTGTGCATGGATATGTTGGACTGATGTGCCACGTAGGTAGTTCTCTGTATATGAACATATTGGACTTACCTGCCATGTAGCTAGCTCTCGGTATATGGACATGTTGGACTCATCAGACATTTAGACAGCTCTCTCTGTATGCACGTTGGACTCATCTGCCTTGTAGGTAGCCCTGTATATATACCCATGGTGGACTCATCTGCCATGTAGCTAACTCTCAGTATATGGACATGTAGGACTCATCTGCCATGTAACTATTACTCTGTATATTGACAAGTTTGACTATTCTGCCATGTAGCAAATAGTCAGTATATGGACATGTTGGACTCATCTGCCATGTAGCTGGAACTCTGTATATGGAAATGATGCACTACTCTGCCATGTAGCTAGCTTTCTGTATATGGACATTTTGGATTCTTCTACCATGTAGCTAGCTTACTGTGCATTGATATGTTGGACTGATCTGCCACGTAGGTAGCTCTCTGTATATGAACATATTGGATTTGTCTGCCATGTAGCTAGCTCTCTGTATATGGACATGTTGGACTCATCCATCATGTAGCCAGCTCTCACTGTATGAACATACTGGACTCATATTCCTTATAGCAAGTCTACTACATATCATCTGCCATGTAGCTAATTCTCAGTATATGGACATGTTGGACTACTCTGCCATGTTGTTAGCTCTCAGTATAAGGACACGTTGAACTCATCTGCCATGTAGCTCAAACTCTGTATATGGAAAAGATGCACTACTCTGTCATGTACCTAGCTCTCTATATATGGACATTTTGGATTTGTCTGACATGTAGCTATCTCTGTTTAGATGGATACGATGAACTGATCTGCCATGTAGCTAGTACTCTGTATATGTACATGTCAGACTACTCTGGCATGGAGCTAGCTCACAGTAAGTCGACACGTTGGACTCCTCTGACTTGTAGCTAGAACTCTGTATGTGGAAATGTTGTTAGATTTCTTTATATATAGACATGTTGGATTCATCAGCCATGTCGCCAGGTCTTACTGTATGAACATGTTGGACTCATATGTCTTGTAAATTGTCATCTATATACACATGTTA
>NW_006409080.1:431467-432222 GCF_000296735.1 Chrysochloris asiatica
ACTCATCTGCCATGTAGCTAGCTCTCTGTATATGGACATTGTGGACTATTCTGCCATGTATCTAACTCTCTGTGCATGGATATGTTGGATTGATCTGTCGTTTAGGTATCTCTTTGTATATGAACATATTGGACTTCACTGCCATGTAGCCAGCTCTCTATATATGAATATGTGGGACTCATCTGCCTTGTAGCTAGTCCTTTATATATACACATGTTCAACTCATCTGCCATGTTGCTAACTCTCAGCATATGGTCATGTTGGTCTCATCTGCCATGTACCTAGAATTCTGTATATGGAAATGTTGCACTAACCTGAAATGTAGCTAGCTCTCTGTATATGGACATATAGGACTCGGATGCCATGTAGCTTGCTCTCTGCATGGATATGTTGAACTGATCTGTCACGTAGGTAGCTCTCTGTATATGAAAATATATGACTTGTCTGCAAAGTAGCTAGTTCTCGCTATTTTGTCATGTTGGACTCATCAGCCATGTAGCCATCTCTCTCTGTATGAACATGTTGGACATATCTGCCTTGTAGGTATTACTCTATATATACACATGTTGGACTCATCTACCATGTAGCTAACTCTCAGTATATGGACATGTTGGACTCATCTTCCATGTAGCTAATACTCTGTAAGGGGGCATGTTGGATTACTCTGCCATGTAGCTAGCTCTCACTATATGGACACGTTGGACTCATCTGCCATGGATCTAGAACTCTGTATATGGAAATGTTGCACTACACTG